>NC_140526.1:41493678-41673678 GCF_057382185.1 Mchenga conophoros
GATCCTTTTTGGAACCAATGCAACCTTCTGCAGTGAAATGGAGGTACAATCCCATTGCACCTGTGTATAATATTTGATATATTAGGCAGCTTTTACTAAAGGAGGTGGGATTTTAAAATTTCAGAAATCTTCCCATAAATAGCAAAATAGTTTAATGGTTGCTTTTTTTTTAAAACTCTTCAGAAAGTACTATTCTGACTATTCTCATAATAAAAATAAGACACCTTGTCCCATGCTTCCCGCTTTGTGCTTTTGGATGAAGCAATAACAAGACACCATCCTTTTAAATTACCGTATTTCCCGGACTACAAAGCGCACCTGAATATTAGCCGCACAAGCCAAAATCAGGGGAAAATCCTGTTTTGTACATACATTAGCCGCACCTGACTAAAAGCCGCAGGTGTTTCAATGTTGACTTATCATATGTAAGAGAATATGCACAAAGGGAATCAGGAAAGAGATGGCTGTTTGGAGACACACCCCTTTTATTAATATTTTGAAAAACAAGTTATGGGTACATATTTGCACATGTAGTACATAACAATAACCTACAGCACACCAGAAAAATAGATTCGGACTACCTTTTAGGCTCAGGTGCAGTGACACGGCTTTAACAAGAAGAAAAGTCAGTCATTCACCATCTTTCTCTTCTTCCTGCACTAAAACCACCAAAGTCCTCTTCTCCAGTGTCGGAAACGAACAGGCTCTCCGCTTCTCTCCTTCGTTGTCACTTTCAAAACCAAAGAAATCCTCGTTGTCAGTGTCGGAGTCGAACACCCTCAGAAGGGCCGTGGCGGTGTCCTCCTCTCCATCAGGCAGCAGTCCAGCCCAAATGACTATGTGAATGGGTTCAGGCAACAATTTATTTGTTGCAGGTGAGCTGGCAAGGGAGACATTGGTTGCATCACCGGCTAAAATAAAAGAGAGATATGATCGCTGCGCTAAGTTGTGTGAGTTTAGTCCTTGGCTCTTTCTCCACTGGTGAGTTCACCATTATAGGCCAAGAACTATGTGATTTCAGCTCCTGGTCATCAGAAGTCGGTGAAGTTATTTCATGTTAATTTGTTAAAACCTTGTCATGTCTTCTTCTATTTGTCAAGGAGGAGATACAGTTGTCAGTCCCCTTTTGGTAGCTAGTGGAATCCGGACCATTTGCCTGAAGCTCAGGCTTGTAAACTCATTTTGAAATACAGTATCTGTGTTTGCTAGGTGATGTGCTTTCTTGCACAGATTGAGTGGAGCATGACCTTGATGTAGGGGATGCACAGCCTATTTTCCAGCATTTTTAGTTTGTCTTTGGAACCATAAATGTCTAGAAGCTGAGGTAGAGTACATGCTCCATGGTTGTTGGTGCAAAAGAGTGAAAGAGGAAAAGTTTTATTGTGGTTTGATCAGAAAATGTTACTGACAGGTGCATTGTCAAAAAGAGCACATGAAGTGACAGCTTTTATTACTTGATCTTGGTTGTATTCCTAGAATGTGATGGCATTTGGCTTGAGGAATGCAAAAGCCATCTTTCAGCACCATATTGGTGGGTTGATGGACAGTGTAGTATATTTACATGATTTGGTGGTTAGAGATATGCACACCGACCACTAGGATATTGTTTCTCAAACTTTTTCAATAATGTCCTTCAAATATTTTTGCCTGTGACCAGCTGATAGCATTTTTAGTATGAAAAGTAAGGGTCTAACAATTCCACAAAACCATTTGTTTTCATTGGAAGAAATTAACAAAATTAATGGTTTAAAAATACTGTATGTATAAAAATCTTCCTCTCACCCGCTGGGGATGACGTGCATGTGTTCAAGCTCGAGTTGTGGGGGAGACAGGTCCCTTTTTCCTTTTCGTTTTTCTGTCTAATATATTTATTATCTTGTCATCGGCAGTAGATGCTCATATGCTTTGTTTTTATTGTGGGATGTTAACAAGAAGTTTTGTGTTTACTTTACTGACTAAAAAGACAAGAGAAAAGAAACAATATGTTTTGAAAGAGTTTGGTGGTAAATTAATCGAAACATTGAACATATTATGTTAACACCCGCATTTATGTGGGAATTCATGTTATCATCTTTATGTCTCAGCACCTCATGTGTGCTGGGCTGTGGTGCTTAATAGAGGGAGAGACATCCTGCAAGACTAAACTGGATCCTCCCCTGGACGGAACGGAGTGTGGGGCAGACAAGGTAGGACTGTTTTGCTCAAAAACAATCTGCATCCATTCACCAATCCTCAGAGCTACAGGTCGTTCAGGCCAGTAGCTTATATTGCGTGTTAGCTTGAAAAAATTACGAATAAAGTATTTGTGAAAACATCTCAATATGTTTTTGTCAGTGGTGCAGGGCAGGCGAATGTGTCAGTAAGACTCCCATCCCTCAGCATGTGGATGGTGACTGGAGTCCATGGAGCCAGTGGAGCTTGTGCAGCAGGACCTGTGGTACTGGAGTCCAGTTCAGACAGAGGAAATGTGACAACCCTCCGTACGTCACCAGTTTGTCTGTGTATTTGCTTACTAATGTTACACGTTCGCCTACCTGAGACCAGAAAGCAAAGAGGGGGCATTTTGTTATGATTTCAAATTTGGTCTCATTAACATCACAAGTATTTGAAGTTAATATAACTGAAAAATTAAAATATTGCAAAAACTTTTCTTTTGTGAATGAATCTCAAAGGTAAACTTTAACATATCTCGAGATTTTTTTGTTTCATTTTAATTTTGATGGTGGCTTTTATCCCACAACAATTCAAAGGTAAGTATGCCAGATGATTAGAATATTTCATGAGATCAGTCTACAAAGGATTTATAGCACCGAAATGTCCAATTTCTGAAAAATGTATTCATTTATATATTACATATGCTGACTGTGAAACAGAAACACTGCAGCTGCTGATTAAGACCACAAGCTAATATAAAGTGTGGTCACATAGCAAGGGTCTTTTTGCAATCAGAAGAGGTGTCCCCTTGCTGGCTATTAAAAAGAAGTATGAGGTTTAAGGCACTTTGCAGGTATTAATCTACTGAATAAGGTTTAAATAAATACTGCTTTTAGTACTAAAAAGGTCCTTACAGGCATTATGAAATGTATGTAATGCTTACATGTGTTACTTTAATACTAACGCTCCAGTCTTCTTGTTTTCTAAACTAAGTGTTCACACTGTATGTGTTTGTGTGTGTGGGCACAGACCTGGTCCAGGTGGGCGACACTGCCCACAGGCCAGTGTGGAACACAAGGCCTGTGAAGCCCCTCCCTGTCCCAAGGGGTCACCCAGCTTCAGAGATTTGCAGTGTCTATCCTATAACCAACAAGCCAACAAGAAGGGCGGCATGCTGACTGCTATTGTTAATGACGGTGAGTTCCATAGAACGTCGTACTGCACAGTTACAATCATTACAATCAGTGCCTTTCAATAGTGTGTTTGTAAAACTCTGAAGCACATCGGCAGTTTATAAATTTGTCTGGAAGCATGTCTGGGCATCAGATGTCAGTTTCAAAACTATGGCAATGCTTTTCAAATCATATATTGTCATGTGTGGTGCGAGCGGAGCTGAATCAGAACCAGACGGTGTGGAGGCCTCTGGCAGAGACAGAGCTGGTTGGAGCTGCGTAGTGCACACAGTCCACTCAGGACACTTCTCAGGCTCGGACAGCAATGCCGAGTAAGTAGCTGGCTGGATAAGCTCGCCCAATTCCCCAGCAGACAACAGAGGAGGCTGGGTTGGCTTGCCTGAGCTCTCAGTGGAGACAGGAGGCTAAGACTGCCCGGCTGAGCTTCAAGCGTAGACAGACGACTGAACAGGCTGAATGGATTCAAGAACTCTGGGGTCCAGACGTGGCTGACGCCTCTCTGGACCCCTGCGGCTAATGCTTGGCCTCGTCCACCACAGCTGGAAAACTCAAAAACCAATCTTATTTGTGGTCATCTATCGTCCACCTGGGCCTTACACAGAGTTTCTGTCTGATTTCTCAGACTTTTTATCTGATTTAGTTCTCGCTGAAATAATGCTAAAAATGACAGCCTCAGCACGGCATTCGTTAATAGACTCATTTGGTTTCTCTCAAAATGTAAAAGAACCCACCCACCAATTTAATCACACACTTAACAGTGTTTCCCGAAAACCCTCTCCTGTCTGATCATTTCCTGATAACATTCATCAGGAGGAGTAGGCTTCATCACAGCAGATCTTTCTGAAAGCGCTGTAACTAAGTTTAAGAATATAATCCACCCACTGTTATCATCTCCAATGCCCTGTACCAACATAGAGCAGAGCAGCTATCTGAACGCTACCCCAACAGAGGTCGATTATCTTGTTAATAATTTCACCTCCTCACTACGTACGACTCTGGATACTGTAGCTCCTGTGAAAACTAAGGTCTCTAATCAGAAGTACCTGACTCCGTGGTATAATTCTCAAACACGTAGCCTAAAGCAGATGACTCGTAAGCTGGAGAGGAAATGGCGTGTCACAAATTTAGAGGATCATCATTTAGCCTGGAGAAATAGTTTGCTGCTTTATAAGAAAGCCCTCCACAGAGCCAGAACATCTTACTATTCATCACTGATTGAAGACAATAAGAAGGTTTCTCTTCAGCTCTGTAGCCAGGCTGACAAACAGTCAGAGTACTATAAAGGTTGTCCTTTAGGTGATTGTTGTTGTCATTTGGCGCTATATAAATACACAGAGGATAATGAGGGAAAAACAGCTGGGACTAATTACATATAATAAGACAAGGAAGCAAAAGTGAAAACACTGAACACAGGAAGTGTCAAAATCAAACAGGAATCATGACACATTCACAAAGACGTGGACTTGACACTGTGACATGGAGACTGACAGAGGAGAGCGTGGAGCACGGAGACCACGAAACAAGTGAGACCCAGCAAAACACCGAGACAGAAACCTAAAGACTGAAACTATAACATAAGCACAAGACCATAAAGAGAACTGTGGGTCACAGAGCACCGTGACATATATCATATGTAACTCTTAATCCATAATGTCAGTAACATGAGTGGTTAGGTTAATGGATCATATTGGATTATGCTTTGTTTATCCCAATATCTGCTCCCACAGTTTTAGCCATTAACAAGCCAGTACTGAGTCTGGGATGGGTACACTGCTGTGTACGAGGCATTCGTTTAAAAATATTGTAGTTTTGAATTGGGGCAAACCAATCAACTCAACTGATTTGGATGCCAGCACAAATATATTAAATAAGTTAAATGTGAGAGCATCCTCTGGAGCAGGGGTCCCCAACTCCAGGCCTCGAGGGCCGGTGTCCTGCAGGTTTTAGATGTGTCCTTGATCCATCACAGCTGATTCAAATGGCTAAATGACCTCCTCAACATGTCCTGAAGTTCTCCAGAGGCCTGGTAATGAGCTAATCATTTGATTCAGGTGTGTAGACCCAGGATGAGATCTAAAACCTGCAGGACACCGGCCCTCGGGGACCCCTGCTCTAGACCCCTGGGTGATTGGATCCCAGAGGTACAGAACAGGTAAGAAAAACCACTTAAATCACTCCAGTTGGAGTGTAAAAAGTAAAAGCTCACACTGTATGCACAGAACTGTTAGGTAAAGTCCTCCAGTCATGTTTTTTCTGAATAACTACATTACTCGTTTTTCCAGAATAACACTGAATACAGTTTTTACCCCTTAGCTGAAAATCTTGTGAATGTGATAACTTGAGAACAAAGCGAAGGGAATTTTAAATTGATACCATAAGTGTATCTACTGGACAGCTAAGGGATAGAACTGGCAGCTGCCCGTATTTTTTTTAATTATACTGAATGTAGAAATGTACATCCCCAATTCCACAAAAGAAAAAAAGGAGGCTGTGTAAAATGCCAATAAAACTGAGCAAACATGTAATTTATTCCCAAGAGAACACAGGAAATATGTGAGACATTTTACTATTTCATGAAAAATATTAGCTTACTTTTAATTTGATGGCAGCAACACTTATCGGGAAAACAAATGGCTGGAAAATGAAGTGGTACTAAAAAGAAACCGTACAAAGAACAATTGAAACTAATTAGGTTGGATGGTACCAGGCTGAGTTTCACCAATCAGTTTAAAAACTGCAGCTACAAATTCTAGAAAGATTTCTGTGAGTAATTCATCATCTATAGTACATAATGTAATCAACAGAAATCAGTACTGGATGCCTGTGATCTTCAGCCTGTCAGGCAGCAATACATTCAAAGCTGACACGACTCTGTCACTGAATACTTTTAGAAGTCATTGTTTGTGAACCCAGTTCACCATGCCATTAATATTTCTATTATTTTGAATTAACACCGGCTCAAAATCAGACTTGACTGTCATACATGCATACATCTTACAACTGGATTTTGTGTGTGTTTATGAGCAGATAAGCCATGCATGTTGTTCTGCAGCCCAGTGGGCCGAGACATCCCAGTTCTGATGGCTGACAGAGTAATGGATGGGACTCCCTGTGGACCGTATGAGGTGGACCTGTGTGTTAATGGAAGATGTCAGGTACATATGTATCCAATATTGCACATATGTGATGAAATAGACCACATACAGTTTGACTTCTTTCCATTCGTGACTTCTGTCTTCTGGGGACCTCCCAGCTCTAGATAGATTCAGTAATTCCCGAGCAAAAAAAAAAGCTTTGGGATGTCACTGTGACATACTACACCAGCTGAGCGCATAGCTGGACTGGCCATTGGGCATACCGGTGGGCCGATGGTGATTTTTCATTTCTGTTTGTTTGTTTTTGTAACGGTATAAAGAATGAAAGGTGGTGGATTAGCCAATTGGTCATGATCAACTGTGGGCTGGAGAAATTACAACACATCCGTATTGAGGTGAAAAGGAACGTGATCCGTCCCGTACTTCAGCTAGAATGGAAAAAAAAGACACAAAGCTGGAGTTATTCTGTCTTTGCTGCACAGCTGCCTCTTCTCCCATTCTCTCCCTCTCCTATCAGCTGATCGTCTCTCTTGTTTATTTATCGCCCACTTTGCGCCAAAAAGAGGAAACCAGCAGATGTCGCGCTAAACAACAGAAGCACGTTTAAGCTTGATCAGCTGTTAGAATTTATTTAATATCACTTTCTAGTATCAGCTGATGTTTGCTGGAGCCACAGCTGTAAAGCTGCTGGTCATGATATTGGTTTGGAAACATGAAGGTGATCCACTGTATACAAATCCTACATATATACCAACAAGACAGTGTACATCACTGTCACAACAGCGTTTGTTTTAGTTCAAAGGCTTTATGGTTTTTCCTGTAACACCTGGTGGTGTAGTCGGACGATTTTTTGTCCCAGTCCAGCCCTGGCTATTTGGGTGGTCAAGGCGCAGACTCCCAGCACATCATTTTCAAACCCCCTGCGGTCTTTCGCTACTTGGGTTAAACACGATATATAAGTCACTTAGATAACTGCTAAATGTTAATGTTTGGTTTATTTCAGTGTTTGATTTGTTCATGAGTAAATCGGTTTGGCTGAGATTAAAGTTCAGCTTCATAACTGGACCGTTTTAAGTCTTACCTGTCACCATCCTCCCTACTCTGGTCTCTTAAAGAGCACTTAGCAGAAATATTAAACAGCCTAACTAATAGGATTACCACTTCCCATCAGCAATATTAGGGAACCACCCCCCCACCCTCTACCTCACAATGCTTAATCAACATAATCAACTTTAATTTAATGCATGTGTAAAACAAATACACAGAAATCAATTATTTTTCTACAATATTTAAATGGACTCAACATCTTTCTTCAACAGAACTGCAGACTGCACAGATGGTACAAGTACTATAGCTTAGTGTATATTAGACTTAACAGTTACTATATACAGTAATGGACTTCTATACATGTAATCAGATGACCATTTTGGTTAAGATTAAGAGAATTATTATTTATTAAAAGTTAGTCATTTTTAATGAAATAACAAAGAAAATTATTTCCTTGTGCCCCCCTTTCCCTGTTAATGCCCTACCTGGGCCCCTGGCAACACTTTGCTAGACCCGCCCCTGCACAGTTACCAGCTGTCAGCTGCTTAGAAAAGGATCCTGGTGTTATTTGTCTCTCAGAAACAGTTCATAACTTCAACTCATTCATGTCACCTAAAAGGTAAACCTGTTTCTCCATCACCTGTTCAGCTCTGATGGTTCAGTAAGGACATCTCCTGGTTTCATCTTCATGTTTCCCTCTCACCACATATCCAAACCGACATCATGACCAGCAGCTTTACAGCTGTGGCTCCAGCAAACATCAGCTGATACTAGAAATTAATATTAAATAAATTCTAACAACAGCTGATCAAACGTGCTGCTGCTGTTTATCCGCTGGTCTCCTCTTTCTGGCGTGAAGTGGGCGATAAACAAATAAGTAAGACGGGACTTGCGACAGAAAAGCCAATCAGCTGATCATTGATCAGTTTCTTAATTGAAGTAGCAACAAGGAGGGAGGGGAGAGAATGAGAGAAGAAGAGGCAGCTGTGCAGCAAAGACAGAATAACTCCAGCTTTGTGCCTTTTTTCATTCTAGCTGATGTACGGGAAAAATCGCTTCCTTTTCGCCTCAATATGAAACTCCGATGGCCAGTCCAGTTGTGGCTCCATATATCAGTTGTTAAGGTAAACATTGAAATACTATGCAAACATTCAGAGATGCACTTACACACTTGTTTTACTTCTCTGGGATAGTTTTCTCTGAGATGAAATGCTGCGGTTTGGAAGCAGGTAGCAAGGCTCCAAATGCTCCACCAGACCACTGACATTTCTTGCAGACAACAGCAGCTCTATCACATACTGCTCTGATGCGCTGAGCTGGGTTAGGCCAAGTAGCGCCTTTTGTGAGGTGATTTTGTGATACTTCGGATCGGATAACGTTTTTTATTTCTCTCCGATATCCAATCCAGTAATTTAGGTCAGTATCGCACCGATACGTAATATCGGATCGGTCCATCTCTAATTTTCACGTACTTTACATTTGTTTTGTAGTTGTGTGTCTTATTTTGAAATAAATATTTAGGCGTTACCATATCGACCAAAGGGGGAGAGAGGAGGATGTTACTCTCAATGTTGTTGGCGCATTTCAGGAGGACACTTCTAATAAAGTTACACAATTACGCCGTGAATTTGCGTTGATTATTATATTTTCAAAATACCACAGTTTTTGTTTTGGTCGTATCATTTTATTTTGTTGTATTTATTCACGAAACGTTAAGGCCGGTCCGTGAAAATATGTGTGAAATATGTGAAAACGATGTGCCGGGAGCCGCGCCTTGACCACTTTCGGAGATGTCTGGTGGGTAACAGGCATCTCCGAAAACGTTAGAGCACTTTTGCAAATATGTCTTGATGAATCGAGCAGATATTTGAAGTTTACGCAGCACCATTCTCGACTGAAAATATTTTAAAAGTTTATTTTGTGATCCAGAAAGAGTAATATTTCAAACTCCGCCATTGTGCGTCCCTCCGCCACTGCCTCGTTTGAGTGTTGGACGAAATGCATTCTGGGATGCTGCATTTCGTCATTTCGAGCTGATTGGAGACCAAAACAACCAATCAGATTTTTTTGCATCCAAGTCTGTGATTGGCTGGTTTTGTGGCACAAACATAACGGTGTAGAGAAAGAGTTGAACGTCCACGGGCAGAAATGTTGAGAGCGTGAGCAACACGTTGCGAGCGAGCGCAAATGCAAAAACTGAGCGAGAGGGGCTGCTGTGTCTGTGTGGATAATAGCAAACACTGAAATACATTTTTTGCAGGCAGCAATGAAGTTTGTTCACTCAAATTTAGCTTTTCTTCTCTCAAAATAAATTTCTCCTCAAAATGCAACACTTGCACCTGCAAATAGTTTTTACGTGCGCTCAGAATAGTGGCACAAAAATGACGCCATAGTGGGAGGCTTGTTTTTTTTAAATCCTGGCATGTGAGTAATGGCATGCTAGGAGAGAGGCAAAGAAATAGACTAATTAATATTGATCTTTTTTTTAATGGGCTGCAGTTTCTGTTTACCTAAGAAATTCCTGTTCTTTTTCAGTCCTAACAATAAAAACAATAAAAAGACCTCAATTATTTACTGTTAAATTATGGTTAATTATATCATTTATTTCATCTGTTAATATTGTGGTAAACTCATTCCATGCTCAAGGTAATATACAATCCTTTTGGCGACTGCTGTGTGTTGACCTAAGGATATAATTTTACATATGCATACAAAGATGTAAATTGTAATGTACTTCCTCCATTTTACAGTTGGGTTTTGTTTTGTTATGGACAGAAAATCGGCTGTGACAGCATCATTGGCTCATCTGCTAAAGAGGACCGCTGCGGTGTTTGTAATGGAGATGGACGGTCCTGTAAAATAGTGACAGGGGACTTCAACCACACTAGGGGAATGGGTGGGTATATATTTTTTCATGTCTAGCTAGTATGCTGCTCAGATGTTTTTTTGTAGTTCTTTTTTTTAACAAGTACCCAGTCTTTGCCATTGACTCCTGGTTTGATGTGGTTTGATGGGTTGTTTAAATTGATTCTTCCAAAAGCGATCCTAAATAAATATTTCAGGTGAAACCAACATATTCTAATGTTTTCTGTTTTATTAAAATTTTACAATGGTATATTATATTGGCCTTCAACTTAAAGTCACACCCATTTATAAACGTGACATGATGGATGTTTCTGTCTTTGCATTTGCTTCTTTTCCAACACAATGAGATGCAAGTTAATTTTAGTCAGTTTAGTCATTTTGGTATTCAATATGTATAGGTTACATTAATGGACCAATGTGCCTTTCTTTAGTTAGTAAAATTGTCCCTGGTTTTTATTTACTGCTCACCAGTTACTTTAATAGTTGAGAGATTATTAGATGTAAAATTCTAAGCATGCGCATGTGTTTACTAGGGCTGGGTATCATCACTGATTTCTAGAATCGATTCAATTCCGATTCACAAGGTCCTGAATTGATTCGATCCACGATTCGATTTGAATCAGGTAAATTTTGCCTCAGACAGTCAGAAATATTATAATTCTGATCACTTATCAGTACATATCTATATTTTTATATCTACTGTCCTGGATCTCCAGTCCAGGACATCGAGATCAATATCCATAAATCGATAATCAAAACCCACCCCTGGTGTTTTTACCCCCACACATTTAAACACTCCCCTCAAGCATCTGCGTACACACCTACACAACCACACACATACACTTGTTTTTTATATTTTAGTGAGGACATCTAATTGACATAATGATTTCCTTAGCCGCTTACCCTAAACCTAACCATCAAAAGTGAATGCCTAACCCTAGCCCTTATCCTAAACCTAACTGTAACCCAAATGACCTGCGGTCTCTGCGCTTCAGCACTTTGCAGTGCACAATGCTCAGCAGCACTGCAGCTGGCTCTCTGCTCCAGCAGCTCTCTCTCCTCTCCAGTCCAGCTGCTTCTGAAATACAGAATGCATGATTAGATGATGCTCACCGGCTGCGAAAACCAGCCTTCCTTTTTTTTTTTTTTTTTTGGCCTGTCCCGTTTGGCTCTTTTGCATCAGAATTGTTGTCTAAAGGCAAAGAAAGATGCCCAACGGATTTACTTTACCAAACTGACCATCCCAGCCTTGCCGTAATGGTCCATTTGATTCACCTTTTATTGTTTATTTTATTTTCACTTACTGAATACGGGACAGACTTGACTGGGGGAAAGAAGGGGAGAAAGAAAGAGGGAAAGAGAAACAGCTGAGAAGAGGGACGGGGGAGAAGGGCAAAAGACAAAAACCAACAGAACGGGCAGAGAAAAAAAAATGCATATATCAATCACCTGGATCACCTGCTGAGAAAGAAAAAAGAAAGCAAGCAGAAGAGAACAAGAGTAACAGAATAAACAACATCACAATGATATATGGGAATATGACAGTAAATACTAAATGTTAAACATTATTGTGCAGCACATAAGATCAACAGAACACAGTGTGCTTTGAGGTAGGAGCCAAAAAGGGTGTAGTTTGTGGGTGTGATCACCCGTGTGTATACCTGTGAGCATGGACGCGCTTGTTTTTTGTTTTTTAAAAGGTTCCTTCATGTAATGATCTGCTAGGGAGTGTGGGGGGGCCACAGCCCCGTCCTCCAGGGCATGAAGCAGGTATGGAGGAGATCAAGACTCCAGACATCCAGAGGCCCCCAGAACACAAGAGACCAAGGAAGACCAACAGAGGGGCAGCCGCGCCACTGTCCCAGAAAGAGCTGAGGAGAGTCCCAGATGAGGGCTCACTCAGCAGCCGCGGAGCAGAAGCCAGGGGGAGTTGCAGTGATGCGCCCGTGAGCTCCGCCGGCAGCCAGCTTGCGCCTGAGTGACCGAGCCCCAGGCCGAGAGGCCGGGGGCACCCCACCTCCGAAGTGGCCCAAGCGAGCCCCAGGCTCCAGGCCCCGATAAGCAGCCGCCAAGGAGTGAGCCGGTGTGTACCTGGACGCCCATCCCCGGACACAAAGAACCACCAACGCACCGATGTCTGAGGGGGTCCGCCACTGGCAGGGGAAGTGGTGGTAGGGGGAGATAGGCCTCCAAACCTTGGAGGGCCTGAGATGTCCCCAGAGAGGTGGCGCCTGACACCCAACCTGACATATAGACACAGACATACAGGCACACACAGATACAAACATCCATCCAAGGCACAATCCCGCCCCCCGTTTGGCAAATCTGATCACGCCGCCATCTTCCTCATGCCAAAATACAAACAAAGGCTGAAACAGGAAGTTCCGGTTCAGAGGAAGGTCGCGCGCTGGACGGATCAATCGGTGGCCGCGTTACAGGACGCACTCGATGACGCAGACTGGGGCATGTTCAGAAACAGCTCCGACGATGACGTCAACGTGTTTACGGAAGCGGTTGTGGGATTCATCGGGAAACTAGCGGATGATACCGTGGAGACAAAGACTATCACAACGTTTCCCAACCAGAAGCCGTGGGTGGATAAAACCATTCGCGACGCTCTGAGATCCCGCACCGCTGCCTACAACACGGGACTCATGACGGAGGACATGGACCCGTACAAAGCCGCGTCATATAACGTGCGGAGGGCGGTGAAAGAGGCGAAGCAGCGCTACGGGAGGAAACTAGAGTCACAACTCCAACAGAGTGACTCTAGGAGCCTGTGGCGGGGACTAAGGACAATAACGGACTATAAAGCACCAACAACCGGTATGACGAACGCGGCCGTGACTCTGGCAGACGAGCTGAACACTTTCTATGCTCGCTTTGAGGCTGCAGCTAAGGTCTCCAACAATGCTAGTGTTAGCGGCGCTAACGGCTGCAGACAGGAAGATACTGCCAGCACCGGAAACTTGCTCGTCATCTCCGAGCATGAAGTAAGGAGAGCCTTCAAGAGAGTGAACACCAGGAAAGCAGCAGGACCAGACGGCATCCCAGGTCGTATCCTCAGAGACTGCGCATACCAGCTAGCTCCTGTGTTCACTGAGATATTCAACATCTCTTTATCTCAGTCGGTGATCCCCACATGCTTCAAAGAGTCCATCATTGTTCCTGTCCCGAAGAAACCCCACCCTGCTTCTCTCAATGACTATCGCCCTGTAGCCCTCACCTCAGTAGTGATGAAGTGCTTTGAACGCCTGGTCAGAGACTTCATCATTTCTTCACTACCAGACACACTGGACCCACTACAGTTCGCTTACCGTCCAAATCGTTCCACAGACGATGCCATCTCTCATCTCCTCCACACATCACTCACTCACTTGGACACTAGAAGGGGGAATTATGTTAAAATGCTCTTCATAGACTACAGCTCTGCATTTAACACCATAATTCCCTCCACACTCACCACCAAGCTGGAGCATCTGGGACTCAGCTCATCTATGTGTCAGTGGATCTCCAACTTCCTAACTGGCAGACCACAGGCAGTAAGGATGGGCGGACATGTCTCAGCCTCCACCACTCTCAGCACTGGAGCCCCCCAGGGGTGTGTTCTGAGCCCCCTGCTGTACTCTTTGTACACATATGACTGTGTGGCCACTACCAGCTCCACCACCATCATCAAGTTTGCTGACGACACCGTCGTGGTGGGCCTGATCTCTGATAACAACGAGACGGCCTACCTGAAGGAGATTAGGAATCTGGAGAACTGGTGCCAGAGGAACAACCTCCTTCTAAACGTCAGTAAGACAAAGGAGCTGATAGTGGACTTCAGCAC
The DNA here is from genome assembly GCF_057382185.1 of Mchenga conophoros. Classification (NCBI taxonomy): domain Eukaryota; kingdom Metazoa; phylum Chordata; class Actinopteri; order Cichliformes; family Cichlidae; genus Mchenga; species Mchenga conophoros. The sequence continues at coordinate 41,507,865 of NC_140526.1, forward strand.
TAAGCAGGAGAGGAACTACCAGACCCCCGTCATCAACGAGTGCCCAGTGGAGAGAGTGGACAGCTTCAAATACCTCGGAGTTCACATCACGCAGGACCTGTCATGGTCCTGTCACATCAACACCGTGGTGAAAAAGGACCGACAGCGTCTCTACCACCTCAGACGCTTGAGAGACTTCCAACTGCCCTCCAAGGTGCTCAGGAACTTTTACTCATGCACCATAGAGAGCATCCTGGCGGGAAACATCTTAACCTGGTTCGGGAACAGCACCATGCAGGACAGACGAGCTCTACAGAGGGTTGTGCGGTCAGCTGAGCGCACCATCCGCTCCGAGCTCCCTGACCTGCACTCAATCTACAGCAGGCGGTGCTGGACCAAGGCCAGGAAGATGGTGAAGGACCTCAGCCATCCCAACAACAGACTGTTCTCTCTGCTGAGGTCAGGAAAGCGATTCCGCTCCCTGAAGACCAACACAGAGAGACTGAGGAGGAGCTTCTTCCCGCAGGCGATACGGTCTCTCAATCACACCACCACACAGTACTGACCCACACATATGGTTCTTACACACACACTGGACTTTCTGGACTTTGGTTTTGCACAACACTGGTCACTATATTCTTCATTTCCGGTTAATACTTGTACAGCTGCTGTTATTGTGTATATATTTATTTATATTTAGATTTCTTCATACATTCTTATATAGTTCTATATTGTGTATTTTGTTGTACAGTTATTTTATTTTCAACTTTAATTTATATATTTTATCTTATTCTTTCCCAGTTAAATTTACCCTTCATTCTAATTTGTGTTGTACAGTTATTTCATTTTTAACCTTAATTTATATTTTATTCCTTCCTAGTTAAATTTACCCTTTTTAATTTTTCATATTTATTTCCTATCTTATTCATAGCCTTTTCCTTTTTTTTTCTTTAGGTCACGAGCAGTTGTCCAAGCATTTCACTACATATCGTACTGTGTATGACTGTGTACGTGACAAATAAAATTTGAATTTGAATTTGAAATTTGAATTTGAATTCCCACCCTCATGCTCTCATATGCACTTACTCCACACTCAACCAACGTGGAGACAGACATAAAGAGACGCTGTACACACGATCACACTCCCCAAGCGTACTCTACAAACCGGGTCTAGGTGCCCCCGCCCCTGGAGGGGGGAACTGCACCCAGACCCAGGTGGTGTTACCCTTTTCCCTGCGGTGGGGGGAGGCAGACCGCCCCGACTCCGCAGCAGCAGGAAGGCTCCACACTCCAGACCGCAGTCGGACGGCCAACTCCTCCTCCTAGTCCTAGCCCCCCTGCTCCAGCAGGTCGCAGAGAATGGGGGTGAGAGAAGACTCCAAACCTCCCTCCACCCGCTCATTGTAATGTTGATGCATGTGTGTTCTAAGGTGCATTTAAAACCCAGGAGGGCTTGGAGCCTTCCTTGACACCACACCCTGAACCCACTGCTCCACTCCTCCCCTGCATAGAAGCCACCAACCACACTCCGCTACACACCCCCACCACCCAACTTAGGGCAGGGACCCATCCGCGCCCACCTCCCCCTAGAGTGGGAGGGGAAATCTGCCAGGATCATCTGCACCCCTGCTTCCAGTAAAGTCACTTTGAACTTTAAAGGCTTGAGGGCCAGATACCGCCGTGTGATCCGGGTGTTGGCATCCTTGATGCGGTGGAGCCATTGCAGTGGCGCGTGATCAGAGGGTGAAACGGTGGCTCAGGAGGTAATAACATAGGCAGTCGACCACCCACCAGATGGCCAAGCACTCCTTTTCCATGGTCCTTTACCCGGCATCCCACTCTGACAGTTTCCAGCTGTTACCTCCTGTGACAAAATAGCCCCCAGCCCTCTGACGTTAAGCTTTCTTCCACTGCACAAATGGAGCCTTGCACTGCTTCCTACACCGGACCAGATCTAGGGCACCCTTTCGGCTGAGGTCTGTCAAGGGGGCTGGTCACCTCTGCAAAATGGGCACGAACTGGCGGTAGTAACCGGCCAGCCCCAAAAACCGCCTCACCTCCTTTTTTGTCTTAGGACACGAGCAAGATGCAATGGCTGCTGTTTTATCCATCTGTGAACGTACCTGCCCGCTTCCCAAGTGGTACCCTAAATATTGTAACTCCCTCAGTCCAACTGCACACTTCTTTAGGTTGGCCGTGAGTGCCTCCTGCCTCAGGGACTCCAGGATTGCGGCCACCTGCTACACATGCTCCGCTCTGGTGTTGTCATGGATGATAACATCCTCCAGGTAGGCGGCAGCATATGCAGATGCAGCACCCGGTCCATGAGGCACTGGAAAGTGGCAGGGGCTCCAAACCAGCCAAACGGAAGTGTGACAAAATCGTACAAACCGTATTGGGTGGCCGTTTTTTCCATAGACAAAGGAATCTGCCAGTAGCCCTTGGTTAAATCCAGCGTCGTAAAAAGTAAGTAGTGCCTAACCGGTCAAGGAGCTCATCCATCTAGGGCATGGGATAAGCATCAAACCATGAGACCAAGTTCACCTTGCAGCACAGAACCGTATAGACCCATACTTCTTCACTACAAGAACTATGGGGCTACAGCAAGCGCTGTGCAACTCTTCTATTACTGCCAGCTTTAGCATTTGTGCCAATTCCTTTTTCACAGTCTGTCTGTTGTGCTTGGAGAAGAACAAACCGCTCTGCAAGCCGCTGTTGCAATGCAGCAACATCCGCTCTCTGGGCCTGTGTGAGATGGTCATCTCAATGGAGGGAGGCAGGAATAGAGGAATTCAGCACCACTGACCACAACTGTTCTCTTTCCTTAACCAGGCTAACCAGAGAAGTGGTTTCAGCCTCTCTCCATGCTTTAAGGAGGTTAACATGAAATATCTGTGTGGTTCCACCTCTGTCTGACCATACCACCTCATAGTCTACGTCCCACATTCGCCGTGTGACCATGAAAGGTCCTCCCCACTTGGTGAGTAACTTTGAAGTTTTAGAAGGGAGGAATACAACCCTTTATCTCCTGGTAAAAATTGCCTGAACCTAGCCCCTCTGTTGTACAAGCGCTGCTGATGTTCCTGGGCCTGGAGCAAATTTTCTTGTGACAACCTCCCCAAAGTGAGCAGCTTTGCTTGCAGGTCCAGGTCGTGCTGATTCTCCTTTTCAGCCAGCCTCTGACTTTCCTCCCAGTTTTCTTTAATCAGGTCCAACACCCCCCGCGGCTTCCTGCCAAACAGTAACTCAAAGGGAGAAAATCCTGTGGAGCCCTGGGGCACCTCCTGCGCTGGAAATAACAGAGGGTCTAGCCAGCGATCCCATTTACGCGAAGGAACTTATGGATCATGGACTTTAGCACTAAAAAAGGCAGCATCTACCACAACATGTCCCGCCTGCTGCCACTCAGGGTGCCCCATCACCAGCCAAGAAGTCGGACTGCAAGAAGAAGCGGACTGCCTAACATCCCCCACGGGGAGATCGGAGCCGGACCAGCCCGGGCTCCAAGTTCACTCCAGGGCTCAGTTCCGGAGCCCGTTCGGAGAAATTTGTTCTGCCTCCACCTTTCAGCGCCTGGGACTCGAGTTGGATCCCACAGAGCGCATTTCAACAAAGAGATGACGAGACACTGTTCAGCTGAATCAAGCATGTCACAGTCTCACAAAAACACACTGTTTATTAAAAATTCACCCGTTGCATCCAGGCATGTTGCCAAGGGCACGGGAAAAATGTGTGAAAAACACAGAGTATGTTGAAAAACATAATGCCCCCACGCACCCAGACACCACCGGGGTCGATTCCCTCAGTGGTGTCCGGCCCCATGAGCACTGGTCAAGCGTGGGCCGCCCGCGCTGTCTTTGGGGCCGCTGTCAGCAAGAATAGAGAGATGGCGAGCTCTCGCTGCGCCAGAATGGGTTGTGAGGACATTAGAGCGAGACTATCGTTTACAATTCGCAACCACCCCTCCCAGATTTCACAGAGTGATTTTCTCTCTTGCAAAAGGCGAATCAGCCAGGATCCTGCAAGAAGAAATAACTGCCTTGCTATCAAAGGGAGTAGTACGAGAAATACCCCAGGAGCACAGCCAATGCGGCTTTTACTCAAAGTATTTTCTCGTGCCAAAGAAGGGAGGGGGACTGTGTCCGATACTGGACCTACGGGCTCTGAATCAGTATCTGAGGTCATACAAATTCAGGATGTTGACGACCACCACTCTGCTGCATGTAGTGCGCCCAGGCGATTGGTTTACATCAAGAGACCTGAAGGACGCATATTTTCACGTCCCTATTTAACCGCCTGACAGAAAATTCCTGCGCTTTGCGTTTCAGGGCAGAATGTACGAGTACCAGGTCCTGCCGTTGGGTCTCTCACTGAGCCCTCGGGTATTTGTGAAATGCACAGAGGCAGCCATAGCCCCACTGAAGAGGCGGGGCATCTGCATAGCAACATACATAGACAATTGGCTGCTGATATCAGAGTCAGACAGCACACCAGGTTGACAGTGGATCATCTGATGGCTCTGGGTTTCACCATAAACTACCAAAAGAGTGTCCTGCAGCCAGCTCAGGCCATCTCTTTCATAGGAATAGCTCTAAACTCCACCTCATACCGAGCGTGTCTCTCTGTGGACAGAGTAAAAAAATGCTATCACATGCCGGCATTTTTCAGGAGGGAAGATATCTCCCATTCAGAAGATGCCTGCAGATGCTGGGATTAATGGCGTCTTCACTGACTTCCACTAGGCAGACTGCATATGAGGGAATTTCAGCGATGGCTTGCATCACTGAGACTCAATCAAAAGCGCCATACCCACCACCATATCAGAGTGACAGCAGACTGCACTGCAGCATTCAACTGTTGGAGAAATTCCACATTTCTCACTCAGGGGGTGTCACTGGGGGCTGTCACCACCAGGAAGGTGGTGACCACGGATGCGAGTCTCACGGGCTGGGGTGCCACTCACGAGGGCAGAGCAGTGAGTGGCAGCTGGGACTCACGACAGAGGGGTGCTCACATAAACTGGCTAGAATTGCTAGCAGCATTTCTAGCACTGAGACACTTCCTTCCCCTGTTGAGAAACCACCATGTTCTGATCAGAACAGACAACACCAACAGACAGGGCGGGTTACGGTCCCGTCCTTTGCACATGCTGGCTCGCAGACTGATCATGTGGAGCAGCATCAATCTGTTGTCACTGAGAGCTGCTCACATTCCAGGAGCTCTGAACTTGGGAGCAGACTTAATGTCCAGGAGGCTGGACACTGGCCTTAATTTCTCCCACTCTAACCAGAGTGAGAGAGAGAGAGAGGGCTAACAAGGATATTGATCGCCGCAAGGTGGACGAGGTCCCATTGGTTAGCGGAGATTATGCTCCTCTTGTGGAGCGAACCTTGGCCTCTCCCTCTCCGACAAGACCTAGTCTCCCAAGCCAGGGGCGAGATTTTTCACCCTCACCCCGAGCGTCTTGCCCTGTGGGCTTGGCCCGTGAGAGGTTGTTATAGCCACTAAGGGGCGACCATGGCTCAGGGGGTTGGGAAGCGTATCTGTAACCGGAAGGTCGCCGGTTCGATCCCCGGGCTCTCTGTCCTGGTCGTTGTGTCCTTGGGCAAGACACTTTACCCTACTTGCCTACTGGTGTTGGCCAGAGGGGCCGATGGCGCGATATGGCAGCCTCGCTTCTGTCAGTCTGCCCCAGGGCAGCTGTGGCTACAACTGTAGCTGCCTCCACCAGTGTGTGAATGTGAGAGTGAATGAATAGTGGCATTGTAAAGCGCTTTGGGTGCCTTGAAAAGCGCTATATAAATCCAATCCATTATTATTATTATTATCATTATTATTATTATTCAGAGTGCTAGAGCCCCCTCCACAAGATCATTGTATGAGAACAAGTGGAGGGTATTTGAGGAATGGTGTGGAAAGTCTCACACTCTCTCCTTTCAGTGCTCCGTGACAACAATTCTCTCCTTTCTCCAAGAACTGTTAGATAAAGGAAAGGCCTTTTCCACGATTAAAGTATATCTAGCAGCCATTTCAGCCTGCCATGTGGGCTTCATGGATGGCCCAGTGAGCCATCATCCGCTAGTCTGCCGTTTCATGAAAGGGGCACGATGGCTCCACCCGGTGTCTAAACCTCTCGTTCCCACGTGGGATTTATCCCTGGTGCTGGGGGCAGTTTCACAGCCACCATTTGAACCACTAAACCAGGTGGAAATAAAAATCCTGTCTTTGAAGACTGCATTGCTCCTGGCTCTCGCATCTGCGAAGCGTGTCAGTGATATTCATGCGCTGTCAGTACACAAAGAGTGCACCCGATTCACGCGGGATAACTCTAGAGGCACACTCAGGCCAAATCCGGCCTTTGTGCCCAAAAATCCTTATCTCCAATGCACCCCATTGGAGCTGGAAGCTTTTTGCCCTCCTCCTTTCTCCTCCCCTGAACAGGAGCGCCTACATGCTCTCTGTCCAGTTAGGGCTTTATGTACCTATATAGAGAGAACGAAGGCTTCCAGGAGGTCGGATCAGCTGTTTGTTTCCTGGGCTAAACCACATCTTGGCAAGCCCGTTAGAAAAAAACGCATTTCCCACTGGATTGTTGAGGCGATCCAATTGGCTTATTCCAGCACGAGTCTGACTTGTCTTCTCTGCCACTCTTGACTTCCTCATACAGCACCACAGTTCTATGCAACTATGCAAGTTGTAATCCTACAACTGTTTACAACTTGCACAGTTCCCATTTCTGTATAGCTGTATATCTCAGATTCTGTAAAGTTATTTATTTCATATTCTGTATAGTTTTTCATATTTATATCCTGTTCATATCCTGTACATAGCTTGTACTCACTACAGCCTGTACATACTTATAGTTATAGAATATTCACAACATACTTCATACCGTGTACATTATAACATACCATAATAGACCCATTTCTGTAATATACTCACATATCTATATTATTGCTAATATATATTGTAATATATCTATATCACTAAAGCACTTCTGGATGGATGCAAACTGCATTTCGTTGCCCTGTACCTGTGCATGTGCAATGACAATAAAGTTGAATTCTATTCTATTCTATTCTATTCTATTCTCTTGGCACTCGATCATATGCTTTCTCTTGATACACAAAAACACTGTGTGTGGCTTCTTCCCAGTTCATCTATACTTCTCCATCAACACTGTCAGAATCCCATGTGTCGTTCCCTTTTTCAGTATTAAGCCATACTGCTTCTCACCAAAGTGCTTTATGCACTTTTTTAAATGCAGAGGCATACACTGCATCATGCACAAACCTATTGCAGTTACAGTATTTCAGTCACATAATATTTATTGTAGGGTCTACATTACAATATAAAGCGCCTTGAGGTGACTGTTGTTGTGATTTGGTGCTGTATAAGTAAAGTTGAATTGAATAATTGATTGATAGATTGATAATACTTTATTCATCCCGAGGGAAGTTGGGTTAAGGCTGCCAGCTGTGCCAGCGCCATCTTACCCTTCCGACCATACATACATTACACAAAAATCACATGGGGAATACAGGTCAGAGAGGTATAACAATGGAAAATGCACAACATGAGGAAAGACGAGAAGAAGAAAGAACTCCCCCTAGACCAGTGGTTCCCAAACTTTTTTTGCTGGGCCCCCCCTTAGTTTTCCAAGAAACTAAGCCCCCCCGCAAGCACACGCACAAACACATCCTCCAACCACACGCGCCCATATTTTGCTCCATTGCGGTTTATTTCACACCTTAAACATTTAGTAAACAATTAAGCAAATACAGGTAATCAGCAATAAATGACAGGTAGTAATAAAATAAACTACTAACCCTTTTACGCTGCGTCTACACCTACACGGGTATTTTTGAAAACGCAGCTGTTTCGTCCACGTAAACGGCGTTTCGAATCACTGAAAACGAAAAATTTTTAAACTCCTTTTTTGCGTTTACGTGTGGACGAGGAATACAGAGTTGGTCATGCAACAGCTGTGCGCCACGTTATTGTTTACAGGAGATGAATTGCAAAATGGCAGATATTCAGATTAACAGTATTTTGTCTCCATCTTCAGGTTTTACAAGCTTACATAAACACGCAGTTACTGTCCCTCTATTTACAAATGCAGAGGCGTCACGGTGTGATTATTTTACATGTAGTTTTTTTCCCCTCTGTAATAATGTTCAACATTGCATCAATACATTTTTCAAAAAATGCCTCTCTGTGCAAAATGGGTTTAAAAACATAAACAGCTGTTGGATCCTGTTTGTCTGTGACTTGAACCGGGGGAACAAATCGTGGCAGGATCAGCCTGATGTTATTTGTATCCTGCTGTAACTTTACTGTATAAAGAGCAAACATCTCCAAAATGTCAGGAGTAGTTAGTCATTACAACAAGTGTTTGTAAAGTAAAAATCAAGAATATGGGATACTGTTTGATTTGAAGAGCCCAGCGCTGCTCCCGACGAAGGGAAAACCAACCCTGCAGGGAGACCTACCTCAGCACCTGTGCAGGTGAAGCCAAAGGGCAGATTTGCTTCACCATATTTTCTAGTCTTTGTCTTAGAATGAAGTTGGTTTGGAAACATATTCAGCGACGCTTCATCTCCTGCTTTGTGTTTGTGTGGGCGCCCCGTGCTAGCAGTGTCCAAGCATTGTTTTGTTTTTTTTGTTGTTGTTTTTTTCCCCTTTTCATACCGCGCAATGGCTCTGCACCCCCCATAGGGGGCGGGCCCCACACTTTGGGAAGGTCTGCCCTAGACTGAGCTCCAACAGGGAGATCAGTTTGAGAACAGAAAAAAAAACACCTCAGCACATGAATCATCACATCTCACAACATATATGACATAAGCTTCGAAGGCGTTTGGGGGGGTGAGTGTAGGTCTGTGTCAGTGTACATGCGTGTGTGTGTCTGTGTGTTCCGTGTCAACTGAGAGAAAGTGTCCCTTCACCCGGTTAAGCAAAAGTCAACAATCTTCAATCAACGCGGACGGCCTTGAAGGAGGAACAAAGAGTTCTGACAACAATCCTGTTATCATGGAGATTTTTGTTGTTCCAGTCAGCTTAGACCTTGGCAGGCCTTCAGCTGGCGCCAGTGGGATAGCCGCATGAGTGAAGATGAATGATTTGGGTTTAGTGCAAACAACTGCATCCAATTTTTACAATTGGTCTAATGTCTATCACTGGTCACCAATTCTCTCAATTCCCGTTGTTCTTCTCCAAGATGTTATCCATATTGCGTTCAAAATACAGTCTGAGTACTCACAGCCCTGCCAACCGTCTGTCATGTCGGCCAGCCTTGTGGGATTTTGAACAACTAAATTTATCTTTAAATAGACAACTCCGATGTAGACAGAAATAACCAGCCCATCCCTTTTTGCCCACCATTTATGCTTCTGATAGTTTTTCTGTCCTGCTTCTGTGTCTCTATCAGGCTATATCGAAGCTGTGGTGATCCCTGCAGGAGCTAGAAGGATCAGAGTAGTGGAGGACAAACCTTCACATAGTTTTTTGGGTAATGATGCTTGTGTTTTCCAGATGACTTTGTGGTTCTTCTCAACAATGCTGCTCACTTTTAGACACGCTGAGACATTAGATACCAGAAATGTCTCTTTCCAAAATAAAAGCTGTACTATACGCTTCTTCTGGGCTATATTCTCAGCAGCATATTAAACATATCAGGTCCCCATAAGGAGAATCCTGTGCTAACGGCTGTCTAAATGACTCGGGTAAAGTTTGTAGCATGCATGCTTGTTGTTTTTGTCTGCTTCCACTTGTCTTTGCACTAGGATGATGTCGGTGTAAATGTGCAGTCATATTCGTTGTGTTCCCACTAGTGCTGTCAGCGTTAATCTCATTAAAATTACATTAACGCCATAACGCCGCAAATCTCCGTTAGCGAGTTACCGGGGATCGCCCCGTGCGCGGCGCTGGACAGCGTCAACACGTTAACGAGCTCACTGTGCTAATGCACTAGTTCCCACCAATGTAATTGAGCATTGCGTGGCACATCCGACACACTGTTTTACTTTTATCCATGACACGCTTACCTTCAGGGTCATGCTTCACAGGAAAAACAAAAAAGTTCCAAACACCAGATCTGAATGAGGGTGGGGGAGGTTCAATTTTGGCTAGCATTGAGGCAGTTGCCATGTTGCAACAAGCTTAGCTTCTGTCTTGCTAGCTTGCGCTACGCTCAGCGGATCTGCGCTCGACAGTGCAGCCTAGGCGGAGTAGTCGAACGCAGATTCACTGAGCTCTCAACACAGACAGCATCGTCAGAAGGAAAGTTGATAAAATAAATTACAAATTTTGTATTGTTCGATACACATGCGTACCGAACCGAAAGCACTGTATTGAACGGTTCAATATCGATACGAGTATTGTTGCACCCCTAATATATATATTAGGGGTGCAACGAGTGCAGATCCGCTGAGCGCTCAACACAGACAGCATCATCAGAAGGAAGAGCGCAGGGCAAGCTAGCGAGACAGAAGTTAAGCTCTCCTTGCAACATGGCAAATTGAACCTCCCCCACCCTCATTCAGATGCAAAGACAAGTGGAAGCAGACAAAAACAACAAGCATGCTACAAACTTTACCCGAGTCATTTAGACAGCCGTTAGCACAGGATTCTCCTTATGGGGACCTGATATGTTTAATATGCTGCTGAGAATATAGCCCAGAAGAAGCGTATAGTACAGCTTTTATTTTGGAAAGAGACATTTCTCTGTAATAAACTCTCTTTTCCAAAGATGAGTGATTCCTCAATCAGATACAGGGCTTGCAATATCGCTAGCCCGACGTCCCGGGGCTAGCGATTTTTCCAGTCGGGCTACCAAAATCTATCTCTGCCCTGCCCGTCGGGCTATCATAGGAAGGAAAAATATATGTCAATGCTTTTGCATTCTTTCAGAAATGTAGCTGGGTAATTATGTCATTGGCATCGATGAGCCACTGTCAATATGTGACATATTGAAGTTGCGTTTGAATTTGCGCTTGTTTTTTGCTTTCACTTTGCAATCGCGTGAACTGTATAGAGAGCGACAGCACTGATCTGTGAGTGATGATAATTTGTGCACCAATTCCTCTGACATCGTCTTATTAATCGTTAGCTTACTATGCAAACATGACAAGTGAAATCTCCCGCAGCTTAAACATGTGAGAGGTTGATCGCGCAGAGAATCGCTGAGCTTATGTGAGTCCGTGTGTAAAAGCAGCAGGATATATATTTTAGTTCTGCTGAGCCAAATAAGACAGGTCAGGGTGAAGAAGTGACAGCCAAAGAAAAGCTTACCACAAAACGGAAAAGTTATGACAAATCAGACTATAAGGCAAAAAGAAAGTGCAGCTTTATGGTTTCATGGACAAAAGAATTTCTGTGGCTGCAATATGACGAGCTAAATAACTAGGGCTGCACATAAGTGGTCCGCAGGTGCGCATTCACTGTCAAAATAAAAAACACGCACAAGGGTTAGGGTTAAATTTAAAAACTGTACTTTTGAGTTAAAATATATATTTATAATTTTAATAAATGACAAATTAAAAAGGCATGAACATTTTTTTGTATCGAAAAAATATCGAACCGTGACACCAAAGTATCGAACCGAACCGTGAATTTTGTGTATCGTTGCACCCCTAATATATATATATATATATATATATATATATATATATATATATATATATATAGATAGATGTGTGTGTGTAACTTCTTGTATCTTACTTATAGCTCTCAAAGACTCAAGTAAGAGGTCCATCAACAATGACTGGAAAATTGAACTTCCAGGAGAATTTGAGCTGGCTGGAACCACTGTGCGCTATGTTAGAAGAGGAATATGGGAGAAGATGTCTGCCAAGGGACCCACTAAGACTCCTTTATATCTAATGGTAAATTGATTTGTATTGCTACTCATGGAAACAAACACCCACACCCACACACAGATACACTACCAGTAAAAAGTTGACTGGTAGTTGAAAAGGTAGACGCATATACTGATTTAATGTTTTTTCTTAATTTTAGATTCTCACTGAAGGCATCAAAACTGTTAATGAATACATATAGAAGAATTATGTAATAAATAAAAATGTCTGAAATAACTCAAAACATGTTTTAGATTTTAGATTCTTTAAAATAGCCACTCTTTGCTTTGATTACTGCTTTGCACACTCTTGGCATTCTCTTAATGAGCTTCATGAGGTCATCACCTGAAATGGTTTTCCAACAGCTTTGAAGGAATTCCCAGAGATGCTGTGCACTTGTTGGTCCTTTCGCCTTCACTCTGCGGTCCATCTCATTCCAAAACATCTTGAACGGGTTTAGCTTAGGTGACTGTGGAGGCCGGGCCATCTGGTGCAACACTTCACATCACTCTTCTTCTTGGTCAAATAGCCCTTCAACAGCCTGGAGGTGTGTTTGGGGTGATTGTCCACAGCGAAAAATAAATGATGGTCCAATTAAAAGCAAACCGGAACCAATGATGGCATGTTGCTGCAGGATACTGTGGTAGCCATGCTGGTTCAGTGTACCTTCAGTTTTGAATAAATCCCCAACCAGCAAAGCACCCCCGCACCATCACACCTCCTCCTCCGCTCTTCACGGTGGGAACCATGCATGTAGAGAGACCATCCTCACCTCAGACCAAAGCATAGATTTCCACTGGTCTAATGTCCATTCCTTGTGTTTCTTGGCCCAAAGAAATTTCTTCTGCTTGTTGCTTTTCCTTAGTCAACATTTCTTAAAGGCCTGATTCACACAGGATCCTCTGAACAGTTGATGTAGAGATGTGTCTGCTACTGTGTGGCATTTATCTGGGCTCTAATCTGAGGTGCTGTTGTAATTTCTGAGGCTGGTAATTCAAATGAATTTATCCTCAGGAGCAGAGGGGACTCGTGGTCTTCATTTCCTGGGGCGGCGCTCATGTGAACCAGTTTTAGTGTAGGGCTTGATAGTTTTTGCAACTGCACTTGGGGACACAAAAAACCTCTAAGTTTTACCAATTTTCTGGACTAACTGACCTTTAATTCTTAAAGTAATGATGGACTGTCGTTTCTCTTTACTTCGCTGATTGGTTCTTGCCATAATATGAATTCTAACAGTTATCAAATAGGGCTGTCAGCTGTGTACCGACCTGACTTCTGTTCCCAACTGCATTAGGAAGGCAAGAACTTCCACAAATGAACCCTGACAGGCTCACCTGTGAAGGGAAAACCAATTCAGGTGACTACATCATGACGCTTACTGAGAGAAGGCCAAGGGTTTGCAGCACTGTCAACAAAGCAAAGGGTGGCTACTTTCAGGAATATTCAGAGTTATTTATTCATTTATTCTTTGCTTCATAATTTCATATATCTTGAATTCACATATTTTACTTATATTGTGGTGGACCACTAGAGGGCTCCACTCACACCCAGTGTAGAGGAAGTGTGTTCCTGTGTTTTGTGGCGCGATATGCGCAGTTGATGTTGGAGACGAATAAAGAAGGAGTGAGAACTGAGAGCTGTGTCGTTGATGCTTACCTCCACATTGGTGACCCCTGACTCGAGCATGCAACGGGCCGTAGATAACGCACACTCCGCTATGGATGCATCAGCGGCCGCCGGACCTCCGCCTCCTGTTGCAGCTACGTTCGCTGTGGCGCTGAAACTGCCGGACTTTTGGCTCCATGACCCCCCGTCATGGTTCGTACACGTGGAGGCTCAGTTCGCCCTTCGCGGCATCTCGGCTGACGACACGAAGTATCACCATGTGGTGGCCTCGCTCGACCCGCTGGCCACCCGTCGCGCGATGGCGCTCCTCCGGGACCCACCCGCCCAAGGGAAATACGCCGCCCTCAAAGAGCTGCTTCTTCGGCGCTATGCCCTCTCCGACGCCGAACGAGCCGAAAAGCTCCTCAACCTGTCAGGCTTGGGTGGCGGTACCGCGCTCGAGCTCATGGAGAACATGCTATCGTTGCTCGGGCCGGATGACGGTGGTTTCCTCTTCGTGCACCTCTTCCTTCGCCAACTACCGGCCGCCGTGAGAGCTGTCCTCGCGAACTCTCCGCTTCTGCCTGCGAAGGATTATCGCTCCCTGGCTGAAGAAGCGGATCGCATTCTCCTGGCTAGCCGCACTTTCGACGTTCACGCCCTGGCTACGGACACGCCGGCGGCACCTTCCACGCCTCCACCTGCCTCCCCCGGAGCATCCGCCCCCTTGCTGACGGCAGGGATTGCTACACGCCGGCACCGCGGAAAGAGCATCTGTTTCTACCATCAGCGTTTTGGCGACAGAGCGCGTCGCTGCCTGCCGCCTTGCGCTTTCACGGCCCAGGGAAACGGACCCGCCAGCGCGCCGTAGCAGCCGCGATCGCTGGCAATACAGAAAGGCTGCTCTTCATAGAGGACTCGCGCTCCGGGAGACATTTTCTCGTGGACTCCGGCTCCCAGAAGAGCCTCCTTCCCCCTACCGCTGCCGACGGACTAGCAGCGAACTGTGGGCCGCAGCTCATTGCAGCTAACGGCTCTCCCATCAAAACGTTTGGGGAAAGGTTGGTGACTGTTTGTTTTCATGGCCGGGATTTCCAGTGGAACTTTGTTGTTGCTGCTAGCTCTGTACCTATTTTGGGTGCTGATTTCCTGTGTGCTCATGGACTACTTGTCGATGTCGCTAACAGACGTTTAATCGATGCTCTCTCGTTTTCTTCGCTACCCTGTTTTACTCGGGCCGCCGAGCCCCTGATTCGGGCTAATGTAGTGACCTCCGGGGATGCTTTTCAGCGTTTGCTTTTAGAGTTTCCATCGCTGTCTGTCCCTAATTTCTCTAGCACGGTAACTAAGCATGGGGTTGAGCATTATATTCCCACGATCGGGCCCCCGGTGTTCGCGCGCGCGCGCCGCCTCGACCCCGCGAAACTGTCCGTCGCTCGGGAAGAGTTTGCAGCCATGGAGCGCCTTGGCATTGTACAGCGTTCGAACAGTGCATGGGCCTCTCCGCTTCACATGGTGCCCAAATCGGACGGTCGGTGGCGGCCATGCGGAGATTTCCGCCGTTTAAATAATGCCACGGAGAATGACCGTTACCCCATCCCCCACATTCAGGATTTTTCTGCCAATCTCGCCGGAACGTCGATTTTTTCTAAAATTGACTTGGTGCGGGGGTATCACCAGGTTCCCGTGCGCCCCGAAGACGTTCCTAAAACCGCTGTCATTACCCCCTTCGGCTTGTTCGAGTTTTTGCGCATGCCGTTTGGCCTGAAAGGTGCCGCCCAGACCTTTCAGCGGCTGATGGACTCCGTTTTGCGTGGGCTGCCGTTCGTTTTTGTTTATCTGGACGATATATTGGTGGCCAGCTGCTCAGCGAGCCAGCACGAGTCCCATCTGCGCCAGGTTTTCCAGCGTTTGGAAGCGCACGGCCTGATCATCAACCCTTCCAAGTGCCAGTTTGGGTTGCCTGTTCTGGATTTCCTCGGGCACCGCATTTCCGCTGAAGGTGTGGTTCCGTTGCCCGACAGAGTCCAGGCCGTTTCGGCTTTCCCGCGTCCCACGTCGGTTAAAGCGTTGCAGGAGTTCTTGGGGATGATAAATTTTTACAACCGCTTTCTCCCCAGAGCTGCCCACCTGCTACAGCCACTCTATGCTGCCTTAAAAGGTAAAACAGCCCAAAGATCCGGTTGACTGGCTGCCTGAACGCGTCCGTGCGTTTTCCGCAGCCAAGTCTGCGCTGGCTGACGCCGCCCTGCTGGCCCACCCGCTTCCGTCGGCGGAGATCGCGTTGACCACCGACGCCTCGGACGTGGCAGTGGGCGGAGTGTTGGAACAGCGGGTTTCAGGTCTCTGGCAACCGCTCGCCTTTTTCAGTCGTACGCTCCGGGATGCTGAACGCAAGTACAGTGTTTTTGACAGGGAGTTGCTGGCCCTGCACCTCGCAACACGGCATTTTCGTTTTTTCCTCGAGGGTCGCAACTTTGCTGCGTACGTTGACCACAAACCTTTGACGTTTGCGATGTCCAAGGTCTCTGACCCATGGAGCGCACGCCAGCAGCGCCAGTTGGCGGCCATTTCTGAGTTTACCACAGACATTCAGCATGTGGCTGGTAAGTCCAATCACGTCGCTGACTGTCTCTCGCGTGTGTTGGTTTCTCCGGTGTATGTCGGCATCGACTACGCTGCCATGGCCGCCGAGCAACGTGCTGACCCGGACGTCCTTGCCCTTCAGTCAACAAAAACGGGCCTCGTGCTGGAGGACACCCCGGTGTGGGACGGCGGTCCGCGCCTTCTTTGCGACGTTTCCACCGGCCGCCCCCGCCCGGTGGTTCCCCTTTCGTGGCGTCGTCGTGTTTTTGACTCGGTGCATGCCCTCTCTCATCCCGGCGTCCGGGCCTCGGTCAAGCTGGTCAGCGCCAGGTTTGTTTGGCCGGGCCTTCGCAAGACGGTGAAAGAATGGGCGGCGGTTTGTATCCCATGCCAACGCTCGAAAATCCACCGGCACACACAGGCACCCCTCGAGCCTTTCCGTGTCCCGGGTAGGCGTTTCGATCACGTTCATGTGGACCTGGTTGGTCCCTTGCCGCAGTCACAGGGTTTCACGCACCTTTTGACTGTGGTGGACCGCACAACCAGGTGGCCGGAGGCGGTACCCCTGGCGTCCACGACAGCGGCGACGGTGGCCAGGGCATTTTTGTCAACGTGGGTTTCACGTTTCGGCCCCCCTGCTGACATTACCTCGGACAGGGGCCCCCAGTTTGTTTCCGAGCTTTGGTCTGCTATGGCTGACGGCCTGGGAGTCAAGGTCCACCGCACCACAGCATACCACCCGCAAGCTAATGGGATGTGCGAACGGTTTCACCGGTCACTTAAGGCCGCGCTCCGTGCTTCCTTGACAAGTGGCGACTGGGTCGAACGTCTTCCGTGGGTTTTGCTGGGTTTGCGTAGCGCGGTTAAAGAAGACCTCGGGGTTTCCCCGGCTGAACTGGTCCTCGGCCAGCCTCTCCGGGTCCCCGGGGAATTCTTACCTGAGAGCCCTCCCCCATGTTTCGATACCTCTTTGTTGCCTTTTCGCCCCCCAAGAAACTCATTTCCTGTTCCTGGTCCTGTGCACCACTGCCTGCCTGACACCTTTGTTCCGAGTTCAATGGACTCTGCTCGTTTCGTTTTCGTCAGGCACGATGCCCATAGGACTCCGCTGCGTCCACCATATGACGGGCCATACAGGGTTCTTAAACCAGGCAACAAACATTTCGTTTTGGACTTTGGCGGTCGGCAGGAAGTTGTCTCTGTTGACAGACTTAAGCCTGCACATGTTATGCAAGAGGATCAGGTGGTCCCGGCCCAGGCCCCTCGCCGCGGCCGCCCACCTGCCACCGGGCTGATGGATTCTGTTTTTTCCCCCAGGAGCGACCCGAAATCAACGGAGTCCGAGTCGTCTTCAGCTTTTTCTGACCGCCAGTGCCAGCCTCGCTCCCGGGCTGGGTTGCCCTCTGTCAGTTCCCCACCCCCCCAGTTCAGCCGCTCCGGCCGTTTGCTTAAGCCCCGGGTCCTGGACTAGTTCTGCTGGGTGTTCGGGGGGGGGGCATGTGTGGTGGACCAATAGAGGGCTCCACTCACACCCAGTGTAGAGGAAGTGTGTTCCTGTGTTTTGTGGCGCGATATGCGCAGTTGATGTTGGAGACGAATAAAGAAGGAGTGAGAACTGAGAGCTGTGTCGTTGATGCTTACCTCCACAATATATGTATATATATATATATATATATATATATATATATATATATATTTCAGTGTATCTACCACTGAATCAGAGGACTTTTTTTTTTATTAAGCCACTTAATGCTCACCTGTGATTCATTCAAGCATTAAAAAGGCACCCAACTCCAGGGTTGGACCAGTTTTATAACCCTAACAGACAACTTGGCAAATAAACAATTATAAATACCATTTTAGCCACTTTATAGAAGGGCAGCTACCCAGAACACAGCCATGTTGTTACTGTATTTAAACAATTCAAACGGAAACAGCAGTCTTCTTTTGACTATGGTGGTCCTATCTCAGTCCATCAGCCGGTCAATCTGCATCCCTCAGATTTTGTCAGTCTTTTTAAAGATATAAGTTATGTCTCTATTGAAATGGATTAGGCATTTGAGTTTTACCTTTTTAAATAGCCACCTTCCTTCTGGTGCAGCTATAAATCTCTGACGCGCTTTATTATTAAAGTTTAAAGAACAGAAAAGAAACGTTTAAAGAACAGCTATACACTTGACTGGGTTTATCAACAATATTTTACAGCTAGAAAAGCAAATGTAGAGAAATTTGGTAAGCTATAGGTACAACTTCCCTTGTCTTTCAACCCTTCTATGTCATATTAACAGGTACTGCTGTTTCATGACCAGAGCTATGGGATCCACTATGAGTACACAGTGTCTTTAAACACAGGTCAGAACAGGAGCAGTGAGGAACAAAGGGAACCAGAGTATCTCTACATCTGGACACATAGCAGCTGGCAAGACTGTAATGTCCATTGTGGAGGAGGTAAGCTCTCTGCTTTATTTGGTTTGCTTTGTGGAAACAAACAAAAATGAAGTAATACAGGGGAACTGACACAAAAGGATGAAGCTAAACTCCAAAGTACCAGGAACTGGGAATATAACTAATCAGGAAAATGCTCAAAGAACTATATAAACAAAACTATAACCAGGAACTAAGGAAAACAAAAACACGATTCAATTAACAAATACATTTCCAAATTAATTCAAAATAAAACAAAACCAGACAGTGCGTAAACCTTCACAACCATGACAACATATGTGTGTACTGTAGACTTGATAGACCCAAATTAGGCAGGACACATTGGAAGGATAAAAAACTGGCTCGAGTTTTGTCAACAGGGATGCAGACAAAAATAACCAGAGGGATGAATCCAAAAAGGCAGGTCATTAATTAGAAGCAGGCCAGAAGAGAAATAAGTGGAACTTGTAGCCAATGTTAGAAATGTTGTGAGATGAATTTGGAAATAGGAAACAGATGAGCAGGTAGGGATGGAAATTGATAAGAATTTAGCAATAACGATTCAATTATTGAAATCACCTCTCGATTTGATTCCTTTGATTCTCATTTGGTTCTTACTGGCTTATTTGGTTTGTGCATGTTGGAGGTATTTCCCCATGTTGTTGTGATCTGTGTTAGGGTCACTGCTCAAAAATTTACGTAGTACAGATATTACACTTTCCTTAAAAGCAATGCAATATGTTACTTAATTACTCTAAAGAGAAGGTCATTTTACCATAAATGGCCTCCTTGACTCCGCCCTCAAACCAGCGTTCCTCCCTGTCCAGGATGTTACATCCTCATCATTGAAAGAGTGTCCACTGGCCTGTAGGTGTAAATAGACTGCAGAGTCCTGGCCTGACGAGGTGGCTCTTCTGTGTTGTGCTATTCGCTTCGCCAGAGGTTGTTTGGTTTCCCCGATGTTTAAATCCTGGCAATCCTCCTGCACTTAACAGCGTACACTATGTTACTCTGTTTGTGTCGGGGGACCCGATCCTTGTGGTGGACCAATTTTTGGCGCAGCATGTTTAGGGGTTTGAAAGCCACAGAGACCCGGTGTTTAGACAAAATGAACTCAACTGTTCCCATACTCCTGACACATACGGGATCACTAAGGGTTTTCACTGTGATGGCAGTTGTCTTTCTTCTCTCCTGCATTGAAACCTGCAGTTAGCTGACACTGAAGAAGTCACTTGGATGAGTGACGTTTCTCTTAGACCAGGGGTAGGCAACCTTTCTGTTGATGAGTGCATCTAAAATTTCCTCAGACATGCTATATTGGCTCAGTTTATTTTTCTTATCATTGTTGTGAGGAGACCATAAATAGCATTTGCATTTTCTGTTGTACAGTTCATTTGCTGTTATGGATAAAAAGTCTTTTTTTGTTTCAAAATAGCTGATAACTATTCGCTGACAGCTGCCAACATCTGCCAACAAATATAATTCTATAAAGTGGTTCTATATAGTGTGTAACTGTTAATATAGAGCGTTATTAAATTTATTGCTAATGCAGTCATATGGCACACTGACCTCTGAGGAAATGTTAGATGGCACTCGCCATCAGAAAGGTTGCCGACCCTGCTGTAGAGTAAAATTCTAGTATCACTGTAGGTGAATGGGGGAATGTGGCATCTTGCATAAAGCACTATGAGTGCTCCAATAGACTAGAAAAGCAGTAAGCACTAAGTCCAACTAGTTAAAACTCAGACACTACTTTATAATATAAAGTAGTTAATATGGTGTTATTAAAAAGGTGTTGCATTTTCCCCCTTAAGTCCCTCACTCAATTCTCTCAGCCACGCTGATTTTTATGGGTACCTCAGCAGAAATGGGATAAAGAAATTCTTGTTCCCTGCTCTTTTCTGGTATTTTATAACGGGTGGGATAAGGTATAGCACTTACACATATGTGTGTTTGTATGTGTGTCTGTGTGTGTTTTGTACAGGAGAGAGGAGGACAGTGGTTTCATGTATGAGGATAGTCAACAAAACTATGGAGGTTGTCAACAATAGTTACTGTCAACCTGAAAACCGACCGCAACCGCAAGTACGTCTCTGCAACACTCACCCCTGCCAGTACCGGTGAGACACACACACACACACACACACACACACACACACACACACACACACACACACACACACACAAACAAATAGCCATTGGAATAGATACAGTATGACATAATACATATACATTATTTAGCCCATTTTTAGAAATTATTTTGCTACAGCAGTGATGATGTAGTTGTAATAATAACATAACAGAAGATACAAATAACAAAATACGTATACTTCCCTACAAAACTCAGTAAACACACGAAATCTCGGGTCATACTTCATTTTCTCAATCATTTTTAGGCCATATTCAGACTGTAGTTCGTTCAGTCAATCAAACAATTTATTTATAAGCAGATTTAAAAACCAACACAGGATGACCAAAGTGCTATACAGAGTTTGTTATCAATAGGTCAATGTTTTGGGGGTTTTAGGAGCATTCATTGCACTATGAAGCACAATAAGATGAAGTAATTTCTTTTTGTGTCCTGTTTGTTTTCAAAGATGACAAAGAGACTTCACAGCGATCACCATGGTGATTCGACTTTAGATGGATGGCTCACTTTATCACAGTAGTGGGCAGGGCTCAGCATTTACTCAGTTTTAACATCACTCTGGGTTCTTGGCTAGGTTAGCATTAGCATGCTGTCTGTGCAGGTGCTCACGAAGAGCCGAAATTTTGTTAACAGTATAATGCAGTTGTTTCTGTCCTGAAGCAGTCTCCACTTTACCACTTTGTTTTTTTGTTTGTTATTTGTGCAATAAAAAAAAGTAATGTCCATATCCATGCTGGAAACCGCGCAGTTATTGTACTCCTCCGACACGCGAACTGAAATCAGCTTATCGTAGCGAGAGTGCACGAACCGATAAGCAGGATAGATATAGGCTGGCAAGTCGGTTCTCGATTCCATCACCATCACTAACCGTTATAGCTCTATAGAGCTTGGGGACAGAGCTCTGACAGTGCAGGTATGGATCATGGTCCACTCAGACTCAATGGCCCCAGTCTCCCAACTTGCATGCTGTTGAAGCTTTGCTAGAAGTGGGAATTCTCACAGACCAGGGTCTCTTCCAGACTTTCACAGTGTGCCCTCACTAACCATGGGGCTATTTCCCACATTCGCATGGAAATCCCACAGTAGGAAAGTGACCCAACTGGGGACAATGGAGTCCCTACCCTGAGTCTGACCCTTATTCACGGTGGGGCCCAATAGCCCCAATCCTGGTGAGATAACACAATCTACTTTTTTTCTCCACCGAGGTGTCATTGTAATTGCATTTTCAGAGCACTAGATGCTGCTGGTAGTTTTGTAATTTAGGAAAATAACTTCACCCGAGTGATGACAGAAATGATCAGTTCAAGGTTTCACAATGGATATTCTATAACCCAGTATTAGAGCCCGTAGGTGTGCCGTGAAACATGATCAGGTGTGCCATGGAAGATCATCTGGTTCCACCTGATTACTACTGTAAGCAATCAGCGTGATGGGCAAAACACTTACATTCTCTTCCACTAGAGGGCAGTACAACTACCTGTTCTAATTAAATGAGTCACGCCGTAAGACGACGCAGTAGATAGATAAATAGCAATAGATAAATACAGCGGAACCCCGGCTTACGAAGACCCCATTTAACGAAAAATTCAAGTTACGAAGGCACTGAACGGCAATATGCCCGCGTAATGAAATAGATAAAATAGAAAATAAAAAAATAAATAAATTAAATTCAATAATGTTATGTACATGTACACGTACGTATGTATGCATGTATACGTATGCTTTCTTCAACCTCTGCCACCTCCTCCTCCACCAAGAACTTCGTCTTCAGCCAGCATCGCCTCACTCAAAAGGCGACGGAAAAAGGTGCTTCGACTTACGAAAATTGTGACTTACGAAAGACCCTCTGGAACAAATTCATTTCGTAAGTTGGGGTTCCACTGTATTTGAAAAGAAAAAGTGTTCAGTCTGACCTGAGTCCTGGAGAAAACTGACTCAGATGAAGACCCTAGTATGAGCAGTGGTCAGAAGAAAGCAAAAAAGGTATACTGGGGACAAACCGAACCAAATCCGCTACGCCTGGTGCACAGGGAAAAATGATCAATATGCTTTCTGTGACATCTTTGTTTGATGCTGTGCCCTGTGACTTTTATAATGTGAAATATGTGCTGTGGCTCCAAAAGGTTGGGAAACACTGCTCTAACCAGTGGATAACATCACAGAAGTTACATCCTTGTTTGTTCTACCATTCATTGGTATGATTGAACTCAAAATGTAAACAACTGATATTTTTCACAGGTGGATGACAGGTGAGTGGGGGCCTTGCTCTGTCACTTGCGGTAAAGGTCATCAGCAGAGGGAGGTGTTGTGTCTTTACCACCTACAGAATGGTTCAGTCATCCACACCAGGGACCTGTACTGCCAAGGAGGAAAACCTCCTGTTTTACAGGGCTGCGAGGGCCGCCTTTGCCTCACAGCGTGGGAGGCTTCAGAATGGTCCAAGGTATGGCACATGCACACTTTCTGTACTTTAATTTTAAGAAAACATGAAACTGTAAGAAGAGCCCTTAAGAGTATACCGGATGTATTTAATCTGTAAGATTAAGGGCATCCTGTAAGAGGTGTACTGATTTGAAAACTGAATCAAATTCCTCACCCAGAATATTTGGAAGTCACGTCATTTGGTGTATGATGCGCCCTTTTTCTGTAAGCATCTGCCAGATTCCTTCAGATGTAATTTTGCTGCAGTGTCAAGAATGCAAATGTTCATGTCAGCTCCTTTAAGTAGCGTAGGATCAAAAAACCCTTGGATTTTAATCTAACAGAATCAACTTTTGGAGATTTACTTACCTGGATGATTGAGACTGCATCAAGACATTTCTTTCTTATTCTTTTCTCCAGTGTTCATCAAATTGTGGTCAAGGTGTCCGCAGACGTACAGTGTTGTGTACAAACCCTCAGGGTCTGTGTGATCCATTATCCCAGCCAACTCAAGAAGAATATTGTGAGGACTTCTCCAAATGTTACGAATGGAAAACCGGAGACTGGTCCAAGGTATGACAAAAGCAAATTCATATATATATATATATATATATATTAGGGGTGCAACGATATTCGTATCGATATTGAACCGTTCGATACAGTGCTTTCGGTTCGGTACGCATATGTATCGAACAATACAACATTTGTAATTTATTTTATCAACTTTCCTTCTGACGATGCTGTCTGTGTTGAGCGCTCAGTGAATCTGCGTTCGACTACTCCGCCTAGGGTCGACAGTGCAGCCTAGGCGGAGTAGTCGAACGCAGATTCACTGAGCGCTCAACACAGACAGCATCGTCAGAAGGAAGAGCGCAGGGCAAGCTAGCGAGACAGAAGTTAAGCTCCCCTTACAACATGGACCTCCCCCACCCTCATTCAGATCTGGCGTTTGGAATTATTTTGGTTTTCATGTGACGTATGACCCTGAAGGTAAGCGCGTCATGGACTAAAGTAAAACAGTATGTTGGATGTGCCATGCAATGCTCAATTACATGGGTGTGAACTAGTGTGTTAGCGCAGTTAGCTCGTTAACGTGTTGGCCGTCTAGCCCCATGCACGGAGCGATCGGCGGTAGCTCGTTAACGGAGATTTGCCGTGTTGTGGCGTTAAGGTCATTTCAACGAGATTAACCTGAAAGCACTAGTGGGAACACAACGAATATGACTGCACATTTACTCCGACATCATCCTAGTGCAAAGACAAAAACAACAAGCATGCTACTAACTTTAGCCGAGTCATTTAGACAGCTGTTAGCACACGATTCTCCTTATGCTGCTGAGAATATAGCCCAGAAGAAGCGGATAGTATAGCTTTTATTTTGGAAAGAGCCATTTCTCTGTAATAAACTCTCTTTTCCAAAGATGAGTGATTCCTCAATCAGATACAGGGCTCGCAATATCGCTAGCCCAACGTCCCGGGGCTAGCGATTTTTTTCAGTCGGGCTACCAAAATCTATCTCTGCCCTGCCCGTCGGGCTATTGTAGGAAAAATCTATGTCAATGCTTTTGCATTCTTTCAGAAATGTAGCTGGGTAATTATGTCATTGGCATCGGTGAGCCACTGTCAATATGTGACATATTGAAATCGCGTTTGAATTTGCGCTTGTTTTTTTGCTTTCACTTTGCAATCGTGCGAACTGTGTATAGAGAGCGACAGCACTGATCTGTGAGTGATGATAATTTGTGCAACAATTCCTCTGACATCGTCTTATTAATCGTTAGCTTACTATGCAAACATGACAAGTGAAATCTCCCGCAGCTTAAACATGTGAGAGGTTGATCGCGCAGAGAATCGCTGAGCTTATGTGAGTGAGTGTGTAAAAGCAGCAGGATATATATTTTAGTTCTGCTGAGCCAAATAAGACAGGTCAGGGTGAAGAAGTGACAGCCAAAGAAAAGCTTACCACAAAACGGAGAAGTTATGACAAATCAGACTATAAGGCAAAAAGAAAGTGCAGCTTCATGGTTTCATGGACAAAAGAATTTCTGTGGCTGCAATATGACGAGCTAAATAACCAGGGCTGCACATAAGTGGTCCGCAGGTGCATATTCGCTGTCAAAATAAAAAACACGCACAAGGGTTAGGGTTAAATTTAAAAACTGTACTTTTGAGTTAAAATATATATTTATAATTTTAATAAATGACAAATTAAAAAGGCATGAACATTTTTTTGTATCGAAAAAATATCGAACCGTGACACCAAAGTACCGAACCGAACCGTGAATTTTGTGTATCGTTGCACCCCTAATATATATATATATATATATATATATATATATATATATATATATATCAGATGAACAGAATCAACTTTTGGAGTAAAGAGCTAAAGTTATAGCAGTATAATGTGGTTGTTTCTGTTCTGGGGACAGTTTGCAATTTACCATTGTACTCTCATCCTTTTGTAAAGTGATGTCTATATCCACGCTGTAGACTGCACCACTAGTTTTCACTTCTGGCTCACAAACTGAAATCAGCTGATTTTAGCACAAGTGGAACCTATAAGTAGGATCCATAGGCAAGCAGACTTACAACTGCTGTGAACCGGTTCTTAATCTTAATATTCTTATTATTGTATAACGTTGAAGTTGGCTAAATCTTGATTCTTGACTCTATCCTGATTTTCATTTATAATTTTAATGCACTTTACATTTTTAATCAGAATCAGAATACTTTATTAATCCCTAAGGAAATTATTCCTCATTCCTCGTCATCATGCTCAAGGTTAATATGTGTATATATGAAAATGACAACAACAGATATACTTCTGCAGTGAAGTACATAAATCATTGCCAAATGAATCTCTCCCATGGTAGAATGTGTGTAGACTATTCACCCTGTGTTATAGCTTCGGGAATAAGTGTTTGAAATAATCTACCTCTGTTTAAAACAATGCTGTTAAAAGATGAATAAATTAATTCCTACTGTAGTATTTCCTTGCTCTTAAGAGTTCTCACCTGTAAAATGATAATTTTACTGTTCCATTTAAAAATCAACCAAGTTTAGTAAAACCTCTGCAAACTGGCACTTTTCATTTGCTGTTTCAGTGCTCATCATCCTGTGGAAAGGGACTGCAGTCACGGGTGGTTCAGTGTATGCACAAGGTGACCGGTCGACATGGTAACAACTGCTCTGTGATACTAAGACCACCAACATATCGATCCTGTCACAGTGGGAACTGTGATGAGAAAATTAATGCGAATACCATCACCTCCCCTAGGCTAGGTGAGACACTGATCGCAATTGCAGTTTGCATTTTTAAAGGATAAAGAAATCTTGCACACAGTACAGATTCACCTATACCTACTGAACAGCTAAAGCTTCCTCAAGTTGTAGAACACTAAGAAAACAGCTGCTTTGTAATTTAAAGAACTGGAACACTTTCTCCGAGGCACAAGCTCAATTTACAAATGATTAAGGTCTGTTGAGTAATTTGCTTGATTAATAAATATACAGAAAAGTCAGAATTAAACTTGCATGTAAATGTGTTTCATAGATTAATTATGATAGCTTTTGGAAAAATAAACAGAAATTTGTGTTTGTGTTCACTGCAACATTTATTTATTTATAATAACTGGTTATAATACCATCCTTGCCTTCAGGGACTGATGTTGTGATTTGGTGCTGTTTAAATAAAATTGATTTGAACAAAACATCAGTTATTGTAGAGATGCTAAAAATGCAAGATGCAAAAAGAACTTTATGACTGGCTCTCACCAGGTTTTACTCATGTATGACGATTAAAGCCTGGTGTTAAGATAACATTTAGAATGAGATTTATGCTAGGGTTGTTTATGTTAGAGTATTTGTTTGTTCTTAGTGAAACCTAGGGGTAAGAGGAATCTCAGTGAAGGTCCTCACAAAAAACCCCAAAATATATTCCAGTGTGTGTATTCATTCTCCCACCATGACAGCCCCATTCTACCCACCCCCTGTGTGGTTCAGTTCAATTCAATTCATTCATACAGCACTAAATCACAACAACCTCAGGGCACTAAGGTAGACCGTACAATAATACACACAGAGAAAAACCCAACAATCATATGACCCCCTATGAGCAAGCACTTTGGCGACAGTGGGAAGGAAAAACTCCCTTTTAACAGGAAGAAACCTCCGGCAGAACCAGGCTCAGGGAGGGGCGGGGCTATCTGCCATGACTGGTTGAGGTGAGAGAAGGAAGACAGGACAAAAGTAATGCTGTGGAAGAGAGACAGAGATTAATAATAAGTACGATTCAATGCAGAGGTTCCCAAAGTGTGGGGCCCGCAGAGCCATTGCAGGGGGGGCGCGGTATGAAAAGAAAAAAAAATGAGGACACTGTCACCATAATTGACAGGTTTTTTGACGGGGCTCCCACACAAAAGCAAAGCAGGAGATGAAGCATCGCCAAATATGTTCCCAGGTGGTGGGGGGCGCGAACATTTTTCTTGTAAAACAAAGGGGGGCCTAGCAAAAAAGGTTTGGGAACCACTGTATTAACGCATTTTGAGTGAGAAAGGTGACTGACGAAGAAATACTCATGGGAATCCCCCCGCAGCCTACACCTGTTGCAGCATAACTAAGGGAGGATTCAGAGTTACCTGATCCAGCCCTAATTATTTGCTTTAGCAAAAAGGAAAGTTCTAAGCATAAAGAGTCTGCTCTTTTATTTGTGTTACCTGGTGAAGTTCAGCGTCTGGCTGTTGGGCTAGTGTCAGCAAACACTCGGCTCTAGCGTCACTCTGGGTTCTTGGCTAGCTAAGCGTTAGCATGCTAGCTGGCTAACTTAGCATTAGCATGCTGCCTGTCCAGATGCTTGCAACGAGCCAAATGTGTGTTTGCAGCATAATGGAGTTGTTTCTGTCCTGGATGCAATTTCCACCTACCATGCTCTTATCCATTTGTGCAATAAAAATGAAAGTTATGTCCCCATCCATACTGTAGCCTGAGCCAGTGAGAATTGAAATCAGCTGATTGTAGTGCATATGCAAATTGAACCGGTAAATAAGATTGATAGCAGTTCCAAGGAGTTGGACAACTGGGAACCGGTTCTCAATTCCATCTCTACATGCATATGTACTTGAGTGACAGTCCATTCTTTATTTAACACGATGTTGACCCACCCTATGCAGCTATAATAGCTTCAACTCCTCTGTGAAGGCTTTCCACAAGGTATAGGAGTATGCTTATGGGAATTTTTAAACTATTCTTTCAGAAGCTCATTTTTCAGATCAAACAGAAGGCATGGCTCTCAGTATATGCTCTAGTTCCTAAAAGTGTTCTGTCTGGTTGATGTCAGGACTCAGTTAAGTTCTTCCACACCAAACTGGCTCTGCGAATGTTTCTATAGACCTTGCTTTTTGCACTGGTGCACAGTCATGTTGGAGCAGGACGGAGGCATTCCCAAACTGTTCCAACAAAGCTGGTAACCTGAAATGGAGAAGCGTGATTCAACACTCCAGAGAACACGCCTCTACTGCTCTACACTTGGTGGTGTAAGGCTCGACCATAGAAACCCAAACTGTTATTGAGCTAATCTGAAGACCCCATGAAGTTTAGGGGTCTGTAGCAACTTTGCAGAAAATTGGCTACCCCTGCACATTATGTGCCTCAGTATCCACTGACCTTGGATGCTGGCCTACCGCTTCATGGCTGAGTTGCTATCATTCACAGTCACTTCTGCTTTGCCACTAACTGTGGAATATTTAGTAGCATGGTGCTGTGATGGGATGCCACCTGCGGTGGGATGCACAGGTGACATCGCATCACAGCACCATGCTGGAATTCAATGAACTCCTGTTTGTAGAAGCATTTTACATGCCTAGCTGCTTAACTTTACACGCTTGTGGTTATGTGGAAGTGATTAGAACATCAATTATTTAGGTGGGTTAACATTTTTGGCAATATAATTTAATTACAAGAAAAAGTAGTATAATGGGGAATTAAAAGAAATGCTTAGGAGGACATTGTTAGAACAAAAATGGAATGATCCCACTCAATTTGTCACACTGGTAAAAAGATACGATTGATTGCTGGGAAGGCATTGCTAATGAAGTACACTTTTATTAACATTTAACAAGACTCTCACATCTGCTAAATATACTGAATTGCTGCTTTCTTCTCTTCCACCCCAACAGCTGCTCTGACCTACAAGTGCTTGGGGGACAGGTGGACAGTGTACTGTCATGTGATCCGGGATAAAGACCTTTGTCAGGACATGAGGTGGTACCAACGATGCTGTGAAACCTGTCGGGTCTTTTATGCTAACAAAATACTGCACAAGCGCTAATAACCAAAAGCACATACTCCCTTTTAAATGTTATATAATACTGATAAATAATCTACAGAAATTCTTTGGGTTTTTTTTAATTTAAAACAAAAAAGGTAAGTATACATAAATGTATACTGGAAACAAGAATATTTAGCTTGTAATTTTAATGCACATTAGAAAATATCTGATATTTTACTTGCTGTAGACAAAAACAAAGAACAAACTTTATTGTACACAGCAACTGACAAATGTGTGTTATATAATAACCTGGCAGGTCCACTAAATAACATGTGATTCAGAGTAAGCATGAACTTTCCCCTCTCCTTCTTTTGTATTGTTTCTGTTATATAGCAAATTTCAAATCATTGGTCACTTTTTTAATGTTTAAGTAACATTATGTAAGTATTAATAAATTACTGTAATATGTGCCTATGATCAGGAGCCATTGTAAAATACTGTAGAACTCTACTGAATCACTCCAGCTTATAATAGAAGACACACTGATCTTACTCGGGTGTGGAAAGCTCATGTAGCAGATAACGATGAAAACAAATTCTGGGGCTCTGGTAGTGTTTGGTTTGCACTCAGTCATTCTCCACCACCCTAAGGGGGGTATTCCATTTTGACCTTGGGACTTTAGGCTATATTTGGCACAGATATCCCTGTATACTATGCCAGCCATGCCCTGTCTGCTAGCATCTTGGGACCTCTTTGCACAGCCTGCACCTGAGGTCTTGCCTGGTGTGGTAGATCCCAGCCTCTATCAATCTTGCTTGTTCCTGTGCAAACATGATTAGTGCCTCTGTGCCTTCCAAAATGGTTCCTCTACTTGCTCTTCTTCTTTCTCAAGTTACTGCCGCCTGAGATATTCAGAGCTGGTTGGTTTCGGTGATGGTCACACCTTGGGAGCGTACTTCACGTATTCTTGGTAATCGACCAAAAGGGTCCAGTTTTCCAGCTGCCATACTGAACACCTTGAACGCATCAGTTTTTTGGGGGGGGCTTGGTATCCATCTCAGAGGGTGGGGATCACAATATCTCGTCCTGACCTAAAGTCCTGGCTTCCCCTTGCCGTAGCGTTCATGTACCTCATTGATCTCTAGTTGTGATAGCAGTTGCTGTCAATTTTGATCCTGGTAGTTTTTGTTTTTATAAAGTTGTGCAAAGGAATTAGGTCAGCTAATCTTTTTTAGTTTGATAGTAAGATTTTACAGTTCAATCATTTAAACTGCCTGTAGTGATCAGGAGCAAGAATATAACTGTTTCGCTAGCAGTATCTGATTAGATGCACCAAGACCTGAAGCTAGTTAACCTGTATAGTTGCATATACAGCTAAACACAAGTCAGAACCAGTATTTGTTGTAGACACAGCTGACAATTCTGTTCAGCCTGTTCAAACCTCACTGGTGCTGCTTCTTCCTCTTTTAAAACTGCCAATCAAAAGTTATAAGCACTTATTTTCCTCAGTATGAGGTGCTCAAAAGAACATCAGTTACTAGTGTGATTACTATCCAGATAAAATAGCCAGATATAATATTTTTTCTCAAATGGCCAAAAAATGTAATACTTGATGAATTTTATGGGGTCTTTAATGCTTTTAGCTGTAAGACTAGAAGGTGCTGTATGAATGCCAGTTCATTTCCCTTATACAGTCAGGGAGAACACATGCGTGTTGGTGTGTATATCATCATATGATAAACGTGTTTTACAGTTGGTTGAATGGTGCTATCTTATAACTTGTTTCACATTTGTGGAATTCAGATTATGTCCGTGTATGATCCTTACAATTAATGGCTGTCTGCTTTTATTTGTTGGTGGATTGATACCATTGTTTTGACAATACTTTTTTTCTTATGGTATAAATATTCTTTATTATTCTTGTACTGTTCTTTGTTAGTTGCACATACACCATGTTTGATTAATAAAATTTCAATAGTAAGTGTTTTTCACCGTGCTGATTGAGAGCTGGGTATTTGTGTATGCATGCATTTGTTTGTATATTCATGCATAAAGACGTGTCATAGATGGTTAATTTAATAAAATGAAAATTATACTTTCTATGAAGAATACTGTATGTAAGTATTAAAAATATTTTATGCTGTGATTTAAGTATCTCTTATATTTATGAACATTTTTGCCTGAAACTTGATTAAAAGGTTGTGACGTGCAGCTGAAAATTCTGGAAAAGCCTAGAAAGTGGTCTTTTTTTAAGACTAAATGTAAATCTTGAAATTTGACATTTTTTCATATTTTAGAATTCGCCACGTAAATTTAGAATTCACTTATAAACAGTGAGATATGCTGGTGGTAGAAACTGCATTTTGTGTTGACTTGTGTCTAACAATTACATTTTTTGCTGATCATCAATTTATGTGTGATAAACATATAAAAAATAGGAAATCAGGAAAGGTTCAAACACTTCTTGACACCGCTGTCGGTCAACACAATGAGTATATAGGGAGAAATGTTTAAGATACAGGTACACCATCACGTGTACACGATTTGAGAGCAGAAAAGAGAAACAACCATCCTGCATCCTGACATCACTCTGAGCAGCTGTGTGATTTTTATGTTAACAGTGTCCCAGATTTGTGACCCACTTGGTGACAGAAAAGTGCCAGGCTGTTTTTAAGTCTTGTTTAAAACACACTGTTACTCTCACGGTACTGAAACTGCGATCCAGTATTTGTGTTTCAGTCTTTGTAATTCTTTAATTATTGTTGTTCATGTTTTTGGGTTTCTTTAGTTCTCAGTGATCTTAGTTGTGTTATCTCAGCCTGTGTTTGAGTCTGTGTTGTTTACCTCCTGTACACAAGGATGAATTATTGATCCATTAATTAATTAATTTCACAAAAAAGAATTAAACTCTCAATGAAAACCTCGTTTCAAAAACCATTTTCCGATTTCCAAAATCGTTTTTTCAAAATAGGTAAATGGATTTTTTATTTTTATTTTTTTAAGAATAGCTGTCAGTTCTCCTATTCTTTATATCACTGCCCTCTGCCAAGACCGGAGATGGCACTACTGATTTAAGTTAATTTATTTTAATATGTGAGTGCATAGATTCATAAATGATGATCAAAGACAATGTGTGGTTTTATTTTATGTTTTTACATGATGCTTGTCTTTATTTCTTCAGTTTGAAAAGTAATACTCAAAAGTTGGATGATGAATTCATCAAAACCCAGCCAAATCCCAACAAAGTATACTAAATGTCACTGAATGTCAGGTATATTCCAGTCAGTACAGTTTAAGCATTCACTGCACCTACAGTGCTGTGAAATATACAGTAAATGATGTGGAAGAAATTTTCACAGAGATCATAAAGTAATTAAATCAAGTAGTAATTAAGTAATTAAATCACAGCTCATAGTTTGGTTGTTTATTTTCAAATGTTTTTTTCTGTCTGTTGGTCTGTTTGATGACAATTTGGACTCCTCTGGGAGATGAGGACACACCCACATTTGTGTCATACCGCAGTCATGTTGTCCTCCATAAATAGCAAAAAGCTTAAATAAATAGATGATTTTATGCTTACTGACATCTTAAAAGGTACAAACTGGAGCATCTGGGACTCAGCTCATCTATGTGTCAGTGGATCTCCAACTTCCTAACTGGCAGACCACAGGCAGTAAGGATGGGCGGACATGTCTCAGCCTCCACCACTCTCAGCACTGGAGCCCCCCAGGGGTGTGTTCTGAGCCCCCTGCTGTACTCTTTGTACACATATGACTGTGTGGCCACTACCAGCTCCACCACCATCATCAAGTTTGCTGACGACACCGTCGTGGTGGGCCTGATCTCTGATAACAACGAGACGGCCTACCTGAAGGAGATTAGGAATCTGGAGAACTGGTGCCAGAGGAACAACCTCCTTCTAAACGTCAGTAAGACAAAGGAGCTGATAGTGGACTTCAGCACTAAGCAGGAGAGGAACTACCAGACCCCCGTCATCAACGAGTGCCCAGTGGAGAGAGTGGACAGCTTCAAATACCTCGGAGTTCACATCACGCAGGACCTGTCATGGTCCTGTCACATCAACACCGTGGTGAAAAAGGCCCGACAGCGTCTCTACCACCTCAGACGCTTGAGAGACTTCCAACTGCCCTCCAAGGTGCTCAGGAACTTTTACTCGTGCACCATAGAGAGCATCCTGATGGGAAACATCTTAACTTGGTTCGGGAACAGCACCATGCAGGACAGACGAGCTCTACAGAGGGTTGTGCGGTCAGCTGAGCGCACCATCCGCTCCGAGCTCCCTGACCTGCACTCAATCTACAGCAGGCGGTGCTGGACCAAGGCCAGGAAGATCGTGAAGGACCTCAGCCATCCCAACAACAGACTGTTCTCTCTGCTGAGGTCAGGAAAGCGATTCCGCTCCCTGAAGACCAACACAGAGAGACTGAGGAGGAGCTTCTTCCCGCAGGCGATACGGTCTCTCAATCACACCACCACACAGTACTGACCCACACACTTACACACACACTGGACTTTCTGGACTTTGGTTTTGCACAACACTGGTCACTATATTCTTCATTTCCGGTTAATACTTGTACAGCTGCTGTTATTGTGTATATATTTATTTATATTTAGATTTCTTTATACATTCTTATATAGTTCTATATTGTGTATTTTGTTGTACAGTTATTTTATTTTCAACTTTAATTTATATATTTATCTTTATCTTATTCTTCCCAGTTAAATTTACCCTTCATTCTAATTTGTGTTGTACAGTTATTTCATTTTTAACCTTAATTTATATTTTATTCCTTCCTAGTTAAATTTACCCTTTTTAATTTTTCATATTTATTTCCTATCTTATTCATAGCCTTTTCCTTTTTTGTTTTCTTTAGGTCATGAGCAGTTGTCCAAGCATTTCACTACATATCGTACTGTGTATGACTGTGTA
Organism: Mchenga conophoros; assembly: GCF_057382185.1. Taxonomy (NCBI): domain Eukaryota; kingdom Metazoa; phylum Chordata; class Actinopteri; order Cichliformes; family Cichlidae; genus Mchenga; species Mchenga conophoros. Next base: position 41,542,103 of record NC_140526.1, read on the forward strand.
CGTGACAAATAAAATTTGAATTTGAATTTGAAACTAATTTAAATAAAGAGAATTCAGAGAAAGTAAAAATATTTGTACATTTATAAATACTTCAAATATAGAATAGAGTTAAAATAGCTCACTAAATGTAACAAGAACTTTAGTTTTTAACATTACGTGCTAATCAAACCCTAATGTCGATCACTGCACGGCACAAAATACATATTATTTATTTTCCTGTTCAAGCATGCTTCATGTTTATTGGTTATGTACAATGGTTTTACTGGACCAGCCCACTGCAGATCAAATGTACACTGCATATGGTTAAGGAACAAAAGTTAGTGACACACTGATTTAAAATCAAAACAAAAAATCAAAACAGCAACAAACAACCTAAACGCACTATTTCTCAATAATAATGAGATACGTATGACACTTTTGTTTGTATAATGATTCATTTTTCTACACTGATTACTGGTCAGCAGTCACAGATGTCAAGTGTAGCATCCTGTGAAATAATAGCGCGTGTGAGATCGCAGACGGCATATTGTGTCGGATGCTAAGTGTAGTTACATCATTCTGAGTAGAAACAAAGAACCGCAGCGACCCCGCAGCATCACCCAGTCTGTGAACGGAAATACGACTCTCCGCCTTCAAAATAAATGCCCGCATCTTTTCAACGCGGTTCTTCGGGTGCTACATTACATGTCAAAGCGATGTTGTTACTGCAAAACAACATGAAGGAAGCGATTAAATACTGTAACGATGGGTGTCTGGCAGATAAAATCTGCTATAATTAAGCAAAGTTCAACTGAAATGCAAACAAACAAATAGATGAATGCATTAAAAACACTGATGACGTTGCTGGAAAGCAATAAGATAAATCAAACTGCTGATGCAATTCTTGCTGCTGATCAGAATTGTTGCTTCTAAGTGAAAACGTGTTTTTGTGTTTGTGTTACTTCTCAAGCTTTTCCTCTGAAAGCGGAAATCAGTGCTGTTGGTGTCCAGTTAATTTGATAGTACTCAGGCTTCGCACAGCAGGCAGTTTGAATTTCCACCCAGGCCCTTCGCGACAGACCCACAGCTGTAGTCAGCAGTAAACCAGGAGGGAAAACGTAGGTCAATGGATTCACTACAGCCCGCTCTGCGTGGGCAGGAGCGTGGATCCGTGTTTAACGTTTAAACCAACCGGGACACTAAATGTCATTGTGTTCACAGTTCGCTGTGGTCATGCGTGTGGGTTTGGTTTGCTCCTCTGTAGGCTGGCGGATAATGTAACGGGCTGAAGGCGTTTTTGGATGCTGCGGGGTGCGCGCTGCGGATTCACATCCAGATGATCCTCCATTCATTTTCCCGTTTTTTGGCTCTAACGAGCGCCGTGCCGTTTCGATCCCGCACCCAGCTGATCAGATGATTCTCAGCTCTGTTCACAGTGAGTCCGTGTAAGTGATTTTTGTACAAATACAACCAGGGGCGGATCTAAAGAAATTTTCTTAGGGTGGCATAGGAATCAAATGGGGTGGCAAAATCAAAGCAATTTCTTTACATACATTCTGTAATATGCATTATATATGGTTAAAATACGTCAAACGCAGTAAATGTACACGTTTCGTAGGTTCTTATTTTCTTTAGCCCAAACAAATGGAAAATATCTGTTACATAAAACAAGTGAATGTAGATTTCATGTACTGTATAGCCTGTGTAATAAATAAACATAGTCCAATAAGTACAAAATTCAGAAATCTACACAACATGAGGTGGTTTAGTTAAATTAGAAATAACCACGTGGTTACAAGGTTACATTTACACAAAATCTGCACTGTCATGAAAAGATTTTTCACCTGAAATTTAAACCTAATTTGTCATAATTTATTGAGGGCCAGGGTATAACTGGCCATTTTTGACTGCTTTTCATTTTACCTTTGTATTTCACTTTTAAAAATTATTTACCTTGTCTTGTGTGGTATCTTTTATTTCAGCACAATCTGAATTTACAGTTATGTTTTCACTGGCATACTGTCATAGTATAATATGGGCACAATAATCTAAAATCACACAAAAAACACAAAATCTGAGTAGAAGAAAGTTGTATTTTGTTACTGTAAAAGCCACAAACATGTTTAGCGAAAACTGTGAATTTTAAAAACTTATGCACAATTTTTGCATACAATAAAATTATAAACAACTATTTTTCTAAAGATGCAGCCAAGGCCTCTGTGTTTTCTGTACAACTATTTGAGCCTACTACTAAAACTAAAATTATACAAGTCAAATCAAATCACTTTTATTGTCACATCACATGTGCAGGCACACTGGCACAGCACATGTGAGTGAAATTCTTGTGTGCGAGCTTCACAAGCAACAGAGTTGTGCAAAATACAATAATGTAAACAAGCAAATTACAAGAATGGCTACATCTGAAACTAATAAATATATGTACAATATATAATAGTGTATGCATTTCTGGATGTGTATACTAAATATTTTCCTACGTGTGTGTGTGTGTGTGTGTGTGTGTGTGTGTGTATACACATTTTTACAAATTAAATAGTAAAAAAAAAAAAATAATAATAATAATAATAATAAAATATATAAAATATACAGAGTTGAATATGTGCAAAACAGTGGCATTACTGTACAGTATGGAGTGCATAATGTTGAAGTTCCAGTAGTGAAGCTGAGGTGTCTATGACGTGTTCAGCAGTCTGATGGCCTGGTGGAAGAAGCTGTCTCTCAGTCTGCTGGTACGGGACCGGATGCTGCAGAACCTCCTTCCTGATGGAAGCAGTCTGAACAGTTTATGGCTGGGGTGACTGGAGTCCTTGATGATCCTCCCCGCTTTCCTCAGGCACCGCTTCCTGTAGATGTCTTGGAGGGAGGGAAGCTCACCTCCAATTATCCGTTCAGAGCACCGCACTACTCGCTGGAGAGCTTTGCAGTTGTAGGCGGTGCTGTTGCCATACCAGGTGGTGATGCATCCAGTGAGGATGCTCTCAATGGCACAGTGAAAGAAGGTCCTGAGGATGCGGGGGCTCATGCCGAATCTTTTCAGTCTCCTGAGAAAGAAGAGGCGCTGCTGCGCCTTCTTCACTGTTTTGTGTCACAATAAGATGCCACACAAATTATTTGTGCCACTCCAAAAAATAGTTTCTGTCCACCACAAGAGAGAGGAGCACATCACACTCCTGAAACCTGCAGGTATGACAACAGGAAGTGTATCACTCCTGTTTCCCACCTGGAGACAGCGTTTACACTGCAATCTGCCTTTGATGACTTTTTGGCAGCGACTGTGACATCCAGCAGTGCCCTCAGTGTCACACAAAACAAAACAATGACTACACTATACACTAACTGTACACTCCAAACACGCTAAATGTCACAAATCTCTCAAATCTCAAACCACACTGTTGATGTCTCCTCTTTCTCGCTCACTTGCTCTCACCATCGTCACTCCCAAAGCTCTCTCACCTTCCTAAGGTCGACATGGTACATTTTCCCACCAATAGGAAAGTAGTGACGTTTTGTTGTTGTTGTTCATGTTGTTGTTTTGTGCTGTCCTTAGAAAATGCAGTTTTTACAATTTCTTCTTGCACAAAACGTGACGATAGTATTCAGAAAAAAGCATTGTATATATATATATAACTCTGTTTTCACATGGCGTATTAACACAATTTAAAAACTACTATATAGTTTGAAGTCTGAACTGTCAAAGGAAATTGAAATTGAAATGACGACTCAGTCAGTCTGCATCTTGTTGCTATGTCATGTGATTTGGAGGCGATGACGTGTCCGTAGACCCCAGAGGGTTAATACCGCACACCTTCATTCCATTTCTACAGTGTTGAAATCTAAAATCTCACTGCAATAGACAACACTGTCATATGCAAAACTACAATGGCACAAGGATGACAAGAGATTAGTTGCCACCGCAGTAGATCCGCCCCTGAATACAACTAAAAACGTGAAATGTTGATTTGTATTTATTGATTTTGACAGACATGTCACTATTGCTGTTATTGTCAGAATGTAGGTTATCGATTGGATGGGAAGGAATTGTGTTAACTTTTTCGTCCATTATATTCGTTGTTGTGACTGTGGCCTGTCTGCATTGTGTCTGTTTGATTCTGTTATGTGTCTTATTTCACAGAAAACCAGATTAGCACAGAATGAACATTTGACTGTGTTGTTTCCAGGTGTCAAGCCTCTCCTGAGGAAGAACCGATTCTTTCTTCCTGCCATCCAGCAGCCATGGACTCCCTCCCAGAGTATTCTCTGTTCCTGGTTCGGATCCTGGAAGAGTTGGACACCAAGCACACCACCATGTCCTACCAGGACCTGTGCAAGTCTCTGTGTGCTCGCTTTGACTTGGTGCACTTGGCCAAGCTCCGCAGCCTGCTCTTCCACACAGCCTGCCTGGACCCTGCCTTCCCAGCCACCCTCTTCAAGGACAAGATGCGCTGTTCCACTGAGGACCCGCTGTCCAAAAAGCTCATGGTTGCAGCGGACATTGTCACCATGTTCAATTTGATCCACATGAATGGAGGAATAGCCAAAGATAAGCTTCCTATAGTTCAAAGAGCCACGTTTCACAAGAGTCAGTCAGTGGAGTTCTGCAGGTCTGACAGTGATCACCTTAAGTATCAGGACTGTGACAGGGGGATTGGTTATGAGCACATGGATCACCCCAGGGAAGGGCGCCATCACCACCACTCTCAGCAGCATCCTGTGGCTCAGAACGCCCCTCCCTGTGCTAATTCCTCTGATTGCAACAGCCGGCAGCGCTTTCTTGTCTCCTCAGGACCAAACTTCCTCCTGGGCATGAGGAAAGACATGAAATGTAGAGCAGGCTCTCTGGACAAGCTGCATCATCTGCCTCAGTACTCTAGCAGCAGTCCACCATCACCACCTTGTGAAATGCAGAGCACCTACTTTCCTATGGACATAGACACCGAGTCCACCACTGACCAGGAGTCCCTGCAGAACATGGGACATCCAGAGCCCTTCTCTCTTCACACTTGCATCCAGAAGAGAAACGATTTTAAGAAGGATTTTCACAATTTTGTGGCTTTTTCACCACAGGTTTGTGTTTTTAGGGTGCTGTTGAAAGGAATTACTGAGACAGATGTCTATAGGGAGACGGCCAGGTGACATATGAGATGGTACACAAGTTTAGTAAACGAAATGGAAATTTGAGTTTCATTTGAGTTGAATAGTCTATTGGAGATTCATAATTTAAATATACTAAATTATACCCTAACCCGTGATTGTAGACACACAAAAATGCACACAAACACGTAAACATATATGTAAAACATTTTTAAAAATTTGAAGGCAATGTTATGGGCATTTTATTTACGTCCTCTGAAATGCAGTGATGAAAAAAAAACAATAATACAAGGTTGTTAAAGTGTGACCCACAGGCCGGTGGCCTTGATCATATGTTTTGCTGCTCACTAGTTTGATGGCCAAACAACACAATACTATGATATGACACCACAAGTATTTCTCCTCAACTTTGACTCTTCTGCTTTAGCAAAGTAAACATTCCTCACACTGACAAATACAGCTGGTGTCAGGAAATGTAACAGCCACCCAATGAAATATTCATTGTCACAAAAACAACAAGTGCTAACCTAAGCCTCCATTTTCTGAACAGACAAATTATAAAGAATATGCAAGTACTGAGTGAGTGCATTTTCCCCTTTGCGACCCTTAATCATATGCTGGCTCCCTGAACTGACCGTGTCGAAAATGTTTTGCTTCTTTTAGAATTGTGAACCAGTAAAGACAGACAGAAAGTGGGAGAGTGGGTGGACATGCAGCACAAGGCCACAGGTCATACACCTGGGCTGCTGCCCGCCGGTCATGTGGTTTCCTGCTCACCCACTGAGCTAAAGTGGCACCTTGTGTACAACACACACGAGAGTGTTTTAATATTTACTTATTTTCTCCCACTATTATCAATACCTGCTTTGATTTAGTGAATAATAGTGTTATCTTAATAATCTCACATCCCAAATATTCTAAACGAACTAAACATGAAAGATTCGATGTCCTGTCAATAACACACACACATAGTATAATAAAAATGTTTTGTATACGGTTTTGTACAGTTTATTGATACAGATGTTCCTGACACCTCTATTGTCTTGTAATTAAAGTTGATTGATGTGCTAAAAAATAGTAACATAATGGATGATGTGACTAGATTCTCTACACCGAAGATCAAATTAGTCCATTTGTATTTTATAAATCAGTTATTGCCCAGATTTCTCTGTAGTATTGTGTTATTTCATAATTCTAAACTTTCTTAATCCCCGAGTTATGATTGATAATTGCTGCATTTTTGTGCCTTTACGCCAACTCCATCTTTGTCTTGGTTATTGTTGCAGGTCATCACCAGTGAGTGCAAACAGGGCAGTAAGGCTGCTGAAGGTTACCACAATAGGGAGTTACGTAAGCCTGCTACCTTCTTCAACCGTAGCTTCGAACTGCCCTACAGTAACCCCTACTTTGAACCGCCACTTAACTCCCCCCTACAGGACAGACGGAGGGTGAAGCACGAGAGCCTGGATGACTTACAGGTGTCAACTTATTTTGGTCCAACCACCGTCTCTGAGTGTGTTAGTAGCAAGAAGCACATTAACAAAGCAGGGAAACAGCCAGTATGGCCCATGAAGAGCCTCAGTCTCAACGCAGAAGAGGGCCCTCCTGTTTCAGAAAGGATTTTTCAAAGCAGCAGACCACTCAAAGAAAACCATCAGTGTAACATTATTACCACTGAGAGTGAGCAATATTTTCACACCCCGATGCAAAAGGTATCAGCGTCACCTGGCTTTGCAAAGAAAAGTACTGAAATAAAACCCAAGGATATATCACTGATGGGTAGGGGACCCGGAGGTCTGGACAATGGAGACGTAGCCAAAAGGTTTGGGGACAAAAATACGAAGAATGCATCCTTTCAAGAAGGGGAAAGCGCCTCTAGTGTTGGAACACAAACTGAGCGGATTGAACAGAAGAAGCTGAAAGAATACCAATCTAAGTATAACGACAGCGAAAGGCACGGTTTGAAACGCTCAGTTGAGGAGTGTGAGGTCATTAGTGATGACATAAGTGATATTTTTCGTTTTCTGGATGATATGAGTGTTTGTGACTCTCTGGGTGTTGTTCAGTCATCATGTTACAATAGTAATGGGTCTCTGTCTCAGGTAAAGTCAGAAGGTGACAGCTCCCCTGAATGCAACACAGTCAGATTAGCCAAGTCTAAGGTAGACCGCCTGTTCCATTCACTTGAAAACACTGATGATGAGCTCAAAACAAGTGTGTGTAAGCTTGTGAGGAGAATTGGTGAGATTGAGAAGAAGTTGGAGTCTTTGTCGGGGGTTCGCAGTGAAATATCCCAGGTACTTTCCAAGCTCAACAAACTGGATGAAAAGATCCAGGAGCCTGAGGCCAATGGGAGGCACGGGGAGAAAGCATCATCATCATCATCCAGGTCCAATGCCACACCGACAAAGGCTCAACCCTACCCACATCCACATTTCAACAGTACTGCTCTTTCACCCCATGTTTACCAGTGCAACACCACTGGTCACAATGTGAAAACAGACAATGGATATGTCGGAGAGTGGTGTTGCTCAGATGGGAGTAATAGCAACACTCTTGGGATTAAGGCTGTGAAGAAAGGCATGCTATTCAGAAGGTCTTCCTGTTCACTCAACGAGGAGCCCATGGCTACCGAGTCGAAGGTTGCTAGCATAACCAACTCTCTACAGGACCGGGGGACTGTGTCCTACTCCTGTCACCCTGAGGACAGAGACAAGGATAGGCATCGGAAGGTTAAAGAGGTATGTGTGTGTGTGTGTGTTTGTATAAAGAAACACAAATTCAGTAACAAGAATTTTGCATGGCACTTGTAGATTTTATGGAATCATTTTACATTGTATTCACAAAGCATGAGAGAGTTTTTAAAGGGAAACAATCTGGAATGTATATTGTGTCCTGGAGTTATCACTTGTATGATCAGACGAGATATCGGGGCAGTAGGTTTATAAGTATAACTGCTGATATTCGTCTACTTAACTAAATGCACATTCTTATTTGTATCTGTCATTCTTCTTGTGAAGGTGATGTTAGATCATGCATTATGCTGAACTGGAGTTAGTATAAGAAACCAGTCATTGTTTTAGTCTTGGCTGCATTTTGGTCACCTTAACAAGCTTGTGTGTTGTGTCTTACTGGTGACCCTGGTGTAGAAACATCTGATTGGCCTGGACAGACCTCTAACTGATGGAACACCTTTGGCATGAGTCAGAGCAGAGACCGTGAGTCAGGCCTTCTTATCCAACATCAGGCCCAGGATCCTCCAGCAGTCACCAAGCTCAGCCACCAGGCCACAACCAGGCTTCAATAGCCCAGGACCAGGCTTCCTTATTAGCCTCCAGCCATTTTTGCAGAAGACAGACTGACTAGGGTTGTGGACAGTGAATGCTCCTACTTTTCCCTTCACAAAGCACCTTATGTTTTGCTCCTGTGCCTTGTCATTTGCACATTATCAACTGATTGGCGTCACAAACCAACAAGGTCGGCTAATATCAACAATCTGCTTGACATTCTCAAGTAACACACTTTTGTGGTGTCCGACTAGCGTAACAATCAAAAGGGGAAAGGTTTCTATTGCTTCCCTCTAGTGCTGACACATCTAGCATTCCTTAACAACTGTGAATTGTGGAAGCCAACTGTCAACTTCCTGCTAAGCAACAACTAAACAGGTTAACTGTGTTTGTTTATATCTTAATTGAGCAAAGATGGGTACAGTCTCTGAGGATGAGATTGAGGGGATTAAGAAATCTCTATGTTGTATGTCAGGAGAGTTTTCTAATATCTCCAAACAACAGAAGTTGCTATTGCAGTATGAATGACTTAATAGTAAGTGGAATACAGAACGTATGGCAGAGCTGCAGAGGAAGAAGCTGGCATCTCTCAGCTCTGGGTACTTCTTGAGCTTCTCATGTTCCTTTTTCCTGATGTTGCTATCACTCAGGATAGCTACATCGATCACTGTCTTCCTCAGCTTGTTCACCATTACAATGTCCAGTTGGTTAGCCATCACCAGTTTGTGTCTGTATCTGTAGTCTCACCTGATCTTAGCTCTGTCATTCTCAACCACACTAGAGGACGTGTCCCATTTTGACCTTGACTTCCAGGAAACACCACAGATGTTCCTGTATATTATTTTGGCCACCCAGTTATGTTGCACATCTTTGGGGTCTTGCCTGGTGTGGTAGACCCCAGCCTCTGTGGATCTTGTGTTTAGAGCCTGTTCCTGTGCTGCCATGATCAGTGTCTCTTAGCTGTCTTTCAGTCCATCCTCGTCCAGCCACTTGATGTCAGTGTCTTCTGTCTCCACCTTTGGCCAGCTGATTATCTGATCACTGGCAGGGTGTAGGTACTATGATATGGTGATGTGATATGTTACTATGAAGTCTTTAACATTAGATATGGCCTCATTATTCAAGAATTTGTATGAGGAGAAACATTTTAAATTCGATTTTGGATTTAACAGGTAGCCAATAAAGAGAAGCCAGCATTAGAGACATTTGCTCTCTTTCCTGTCACTGTCAGTACTTTGCCTGCAGCATTTCAAATCACCTGAAAGGTTTTCATATAGCCTCGAATTCTCCCATGAAGGTTTTTCAGCTTCACTCTGAGTTAGGATGTTTTTTTAATTTTAGAGATATTGCACAAATACAAGAAAGCAACCCCACATATTCGTTTAATGTGCACATTGAAGGACATATCCTGGTTAAAAAATGACTCCAAGATTCCTCACAGTGCTGCTGCAGAGTAAGGTAATGCCACCGTAGCTCGTTAGAACGTGTATGCTTTACTGTTTCTGTTCTATAATTTGGAAACTAAGAATTGGGAAACTTTTCTGATATACTATTTCTTCTGATTATCAGTTTGGCTGATTTACAAGTACTCTTTCAAGAATCTTTGAGATTTTTTGAGAAAGGAAGGTTAGAGATTGGTCTATAATCAGCTAAGACACTGGGTCAAGTGATGGCTTTTTATGCAAGGATGAGAGGTGAAACGTCTTCAAGCAACTTAAAGAAGTCCAGACGCTTTTCTTTGCAAGCTCCTTTGACTACGATGACCTGGATGACTGAGAACCTTCACAGACACTTTTTATGCAATGGTTTACTGCCAGCTTAAAAGCATGTAGTATGCAGCCTGTTAATCAGAATCAGAATACTTTATTGATCCCTGGGGGAAATTATTTTTTGTTACAGTGCTCCATTTTAAACCAACATTAAGACAAGACAGACAATACGCTAACTAAGAATAGTACAATATATACATATATATACATACATACATACATAAGTCACTCATAAATAAATATTTGGAAAAGAAACATGTGTAGTTGTAGCAGCAAACAGTGTGTTAAGTGGATGCGTTGTACAGGGAGCCACAGGCAGGAATGATTTCCTGTGTCGTTCAGTGGTGCTTTTCGGTAATCTCAGTCTCTCACTGAACGAGCTCCTGTGACTGACCAACATGTCATGGAGTGGGTGGGAGGTGTTATCCAACATTGTCTTTATCTTGGACAGCATCCGCCTCTCCGACACCACCTTGAGGGAGTCCAGCTCCATCCCCACAACATTGCTGGCCTTACGAATCAGTTTATTAAGTCTGTTGGCATCTGCGACCCTCAGCCTGCTCCCCCAGCATGCAACAGCATAGAGGATCGCACTGGCCACCACAGACTCATAGAAAATCCTCAGCATTTTCTGGCAGATGTTGAAGGACCTCAGTCGCCTCAAAAAATAGAGACGACTCTGGCCCTTCCTGTAAAGTGCTGTGGTGTTTTTAGCCCAGTCCAGTTTATTGTCAATGTGTACTCCAAGGTATTTATAGTCCTCCACAATGTCAACACTGACCCCCTGGATTGAAACAGGGGTCAAGTGTTTCCTGGTCTTCCTGAAGTCCACGATCAGTTCCTTGGTCTTTGCCACGTTGAGCTGCAGATGATTCTGCTCACACCACGTGACAAAGGAGTCGACCACAGCCCGGTACTCTGTCTCATCATCCCTGCTGATGCATCCAACCACCGCAGAGTCATCAGAAAACTTCTGAAGATGGCAGGTCTCTGTGCAGTGGCTGAAGTCTGTGGTGTAGAGGGTGAAGAGGAAGGGGGAGAGGACAGTCCCCTGTGGTGCCCCTGTGTTGCTAATCACCTTGTCAGACACACACTGTGGGAGACGTACATATTGTGGTCTTCCTGTCAGGTAATCAACAATCCAGGACACCAGAGAAGCATCCACCTGCATCGCTGCTAACTTATCACCCAGGAGGGTCGGCCTGATGGTGTTGAAAGCACTGGAAAAGTCAAAAAACATGACCCTCACAGTGCTCGCCGGCTGGTCCAGATGGGTGTAGACACGATTGAGCAGGTAGATGATGGCGTCCTCAGTTCCGAGACGAGGCTGATAAGCGAACTGAAGGGGATCCAGGTGTGGTCTTACTATGGGTCGCAGCTGGTCCAGGATGAGCCTTTCCAGGGTCTTCATGATGTGGGAGGTCAATGCCACGGGCCTGTAATCCTGGGGGCCACTGGGACGAGGCGTCTTTGGTACAGGGACGAGGCATGATGTCTTCCACATCACCGGGACCCTCTGCAGACTCAGACTCAGCATAAACAGTTTATGAAAGACTCCACACAGCTGGGGGGCACAGGCCTTGAGGACAAGGGGACTCACTCCGTCTGGTCCAGCAGACTTGCCTGAGTGAAGTCTCCTCATTTGCATCTCAACCTGGTATTGAGTGAAGGTGATGGGTGGGGGAGGGGTGTCAGGACTCTCACAGGAGGCAACATGTGAAGAGAGAGGCTGGCACAGTGGTGTGGCTCTGGATTCCAGGCTGACTGCAGGTGAGGTTGTGGGGGTAATAGAGATAGACTAATCATATTCAAAACTGAATTATTCATTTTTGTAGGATTCATATTATTGCATTACTTCTAGGCTAGACTACTGTAATTTGTTATTATGAGGACGTCCAAAAAACTCCCTGAAAAGCCTTCAGCTAATCCAAAATGCTGCAGCAAGAGTCCTGACAGGGACTAGAAAGAGAGAGCAGATTCCTCCTGTGTTGGCTTCCCTTCATTGGCTTCCTGTTAAATCCAGAATACAATTTAAAGTTCTTCTCATCGGCTGGGGGATGTGTGTAAGTACTGCTGTTCAGCAGTGGGGTGTTTGTGTCACGTCCCCCACCCAACAGCACTCTAGTTTTCATACAGTAATAGTCATCCCGTATATACACTCACACTCCACAGCACACTGTGTCACACTCTGCCAGGTGCGGGGGTCTACAGGTCGTTTGTGGGGTGCTGTGGCTTGCTGTTTCAGAGGGACGTCTCCTTACCGCACCGCCGGGGGGATTGTCAGTGTGTGCGTGTGTGTCTTTGTGTGTCATTAGTGGGTTCGTTGGTATTATTAGTCCTTTATTCAGCCAGGTAAAAATCTCATTGAGATCTAATTTCCAAGAGAGACCTGGAATCAGGTGTTTCTTGGGTGTGTGTGTGTGTGTGTGTGTGTGTGTGTGTGTGTGTGTGTGTGTGTGTGTGTGTGTGTGTAGCTGGGTTTTTCCTTTCCACTGTTACTAAGTACTTGCTCAAAGAGGGATCAAGTGATTGTTGGGGTTTTCTGTTGTCTTTGTATTATCGTGGGGTCATGACCGTGCAGTATAAAGCACCATGAGGTGATTTGGTGCTTTATAAATAAAATTGAATTTAATTGAAAAGTGAATAGGACTTTTCTGAGCATTCTTGTAGCAATGGTGTCTAAAAATCGATCATTTGGAGGGAGTGAATATTGAAGTTAACTCAGGAACAAGTTTAAAAGAACATAAGTAGTGCTGAAAGTATCTGGACGTAATGATATATCTGTGAGATGGTTGTAAATATTTCTCTGCGGTGATTAAAATCTGCTGTGTTTATCCTTCGCTGTTTTCTTAGACAGATCGAAAGCGTCAATATGAGCTCCCCCAAGTGCAACGACTCCAAAAACAATCAAAGGATTCCTACCTGACTGAGCAGGTTTTTTCACCGCATCACTTCAACCCTTCTGTCAAGGCCCATATGAAAGACAGCTCTCTGTACGCTGATGTAAGGCTCACCAGTCCATCAGCTGGGATACGTGGCCAGCCATCCTGGACCATTGAGGAATACAAACGCAATTCAGGAAAGAAGGAAAAGCAGCTCACTGCTCTTGACCTGCAGGTACAGTTCTGGGCTCTGCATACATATTGCATATTATGAAATGTCGAGCAACTTAATTTCTGAACCATACCCTAGTCATGCTGCTGTAGATTCAGGCTTCTGGGGGTCCTTCTATGATCCACTGAGCATTTTTTTCTCCACTCACCTCTTGTCACTCATTAAATTCTGTCTTCTATCTCATATAGTTTGTGTTTTACATACTTATCACTTAAAATCTTCACAAAAATATGCATGTATTATTGAAACCATTTCACTTCAATCCCACCAAAAGCAACAAGAAGTAGTGGGTAATGAAATCTGTTGGAGTATCTAATTGTTGTTTTGTTTCGTAATACAATCACACAATGATATTGTCCAAAAGGAGCCAAGAATCCATCCTGGCCATTTATATTCAGCACCAAGTCCCAAAAAGTTGATTGTGTTCATCTGGTTGTAGCGTTTCCAGAAACATTTGGTCACTCATCAACTGACTTCTTCAGTCTTCAGCACCAAGGACAGTACTTTGACAAATAAATAAATTAAGACCATACACGAGGAGGTCTTGCAACTTTGGACGTATAGAGGGGCACACTTAAGGCAGCTATTACTCCAACCCGAGATACAATCCTTGTCATAGTTAATACAGTGTTTTTTTATCGTACCCAGGGGTGACCCAGAAAAAGAGGTGTGTGCTGTGCTTTGAACAGGCAAAAATTGATTTGTTCCGTGCGATTACCAGAAAGGGGGAGAGTGACTGTCATTTTTAGCATCTACGTGGATGTTAAAATCACCCACAATAATTGTTTTAACTGAGCTGAGCACTAAATCAGATAAAAAGTCTGAGAAATCAGACAAACTCTGTGTAAGGCCGAGGTGGACGAGTACAGGGAAGTGCAGTAGTCCTGTTCCAGTCAGGCAGCCATTTATTTTGCTCCTTCGTCCAAAGGAAGGCTGCTTGGGTGGTCTTCCAGAGTGGATGTTGGTAACATATGGAGGCCTCAAAAGGTAGCAGACCAGTTGACCAGCAGGTCATGCAGTTTTGGGTGTATTCCAACCAGGCAAGCTGCATGGTCCGGTTGGAATTCCAGCTCCTGATTGACCTATTTAATTAGCAATGGGTGGTGAATTTAAATGTATGGTAATGACAGATAATTTTGATATCAGACATAGTTTATCTCCCCACAAACACACAGTTTTAAAATAAAACTTTTTTTCCTGCTCATTTGATAACAATTCCCCACTTTCACTCACTTACACTAACAGACACACATGCATGCACAGACACACACAAACACACGCATACACACACAACAGATATTCTGGTTATTCATTTGAAATTCTTGAGTTTAGACATTTAAAATACATAATTTCACTCTGTAAGTAATTTAAAGAATATGAGCTTTTCACTATTCATTCAGACGTTTATAGTAATAAGCCTATTGGAAGCTCTGGATACCAGGATCATTGAATTAGAGACTCATCTGAAAGCCTGATGCTCAGCCTCCTCCGCCCCAGCTTTGCTACCACCGATGGTACACCTGGACCTCACACAGAGTTTCTGTCTGACTTCTCACTCACAATAAAACAATTATTGTGGGTGATTTTAACATCCATGCAGATGCTAAAAATAACAGCCTCAACACAGCATTTAATTAAAAAATGTTTTTTTTTTAAAGCCAAATGGAAAACATCCCTAATTGTTATTTATAGTCTTTGTGTCTTTCATCAGACTCAGGAGTCGTTAAACCCCAATAATCTGGAGTACTGGATGGAGGACATCTACACCCCAGGCTATGACTCGTTGCTCAAGAGGAAAGAGGCAGAATTTAGGAGGGCCAAGGCGTGTAAGATTGGAGCACTGATTGCAGCTGCTACTTGCACTGTGATCCTGGTTATTGTTGTTCCAATTTGCACCATGAAATCATGAATAAATGAGAAAGGTGGTAGCCATGCACAATGGATGTTATACTTCTACCTGTAGGTGTTTTCTTTTTGTGGACCAGTAAGTGCAAAGCAAACTGAGTGACAGCATGAGAATGTACGACTTTACATTGTTTTTTTTGTTTTTATGGTGTTTACATCTGGGAATATTGCCAATGTAGAAATATTAAGGTTATAAAATCAGCAAGTGCATAATATCTATCTGTCTATCTGTCTATCTATTAGGGGTGCAACGATACTCGTATTGATATTGAACCGTTCGATACAGTGCTTTCGGTTCAGTACGCATATGTATCGAACAATACAACATTTTTAATTTATTTTATCAACTTTTCTTCGGACGATGCTGTCTGTGTTCAGCGCTCAGTGGATCTGCGTTCGACTACTCTGCCTAGACTGTCGAGCGCAGATTCACTGAGCGCAGCGCAAGCTAGCAAGACAGAAGCTAAGCTCGTTGCAACATGGCAAATTGAACCTCCCCCACCCTCATTCAGATCTGGCGTTTGGAACTATTTTGGTTTTCATGTGACGTATGACCCTGAAGGTAAGCGAGTCATGGACTAAAGTAAAACAGTATGTTGGATGTGCCACGCAATGCTCAATTACATGGGTGGGAGCTAGTGCGTTAGCGCAGTTAGCTCGTTCACGTGTTGACACCATCCAGCCCCACGCATGGGGCGATCCGCGGTAGCTCGTTAACAGAGATTTGCCGTGTTGTGGCGTTAACGTCATTTCAGATTAACACTGACAGCACTAGTGGGAACACAACGAATATGACTGCACATTTACTCCGACATCATCCTAGTGCAAAGACAAGTGGAAGCAGACAAAAACAACAAGCAGCATGCTACAAACTTTACCCGAGTCGTTTAGACAGCCGTTAGCACAGGATTCTCCTTATGGGGACCTGATATGTTTAATATGCTGCTGAGAATATAGCCCAGAAGAAGCGTATAGTATAGCTTTTATTTTGAAAGAGCCATTTCTCTGTAATAAACTCTCTTTTCCAAAGATGACTGATTCCTCAATCAGATAGATTTTTTTTTTGTTGTTGTTGTTTCAGCAACATTAAATTTAAAAACTGTACATTTGAGTTAAAATATATATTTATAATTTTAATAAATGACAAATTAAAAAAGCATGAACATTTTCTTGTATCGAAAAAATTTCGAACCGTGACACCAAAGTATCGAACCGAACCCTGAATTTTGTGTATCGTTGCACCCCTACTATCTATCTATCTATTTTAACAATTCTAGTTCATTGTAATGCTAGATGGAAGGTAGTTGATGTAATTGTCCATCTTAAACAACTACAGCACATGATAACAAAACTGTTGTAATTTTAGCCAACATATAGCAACTTATGATAGGGTATATATTTTTTATTTTTCATATGATTACTGTACTTTATTTTGTTCAAAGTTATTTTTTGATTAATTATCTAGTTGTGAGAATTTATCTTTATCAATAAAAACAAGCATTTTGAGTAATGACATTTATGCTACACATTTTTCTAAATAGAAATATGTATGTCCTTTAGCCTAAGTACAGTTATACTCCAAAGTAGATGTATGACTATGTACAGTATGACTGTACAGCCAATGTGAATGTATTGATAACTTTTAGCCTACTTGTGAAGAATGAGAATTACATTTGAATGTTGCTGCAGTCTCCTCCTCTTTTTCTGAATTGTAACCAGCCAAAAGCACATGTCCTTTAAATAAAAAAGAAACTGTGGCTTTGTTCATTTCTTTGCAGGCATTTGTTCAGTGAATATTTCTACATCAGTGTCCTAGCTAGCGAACTCACCTAAGAGGATTAAATGGGCTGGACAATTAACTGGACCAGCTTCTTTAGTGAAGCCAAATGTGTAAACAGAACAGAACAGCTGTAATGTTGTAGTCCAATGAGCACCTACACATTTTATGTGTAGGTGCTCATTGGACTACAACATTGCATTACAGATTTTCAACTGTTCAACTTATTGAACAGTTGAAAATCTAGCAGAACATTAGTTCTGCTAGATTTTCAACTGAAACAATTCACATACATTCGCTAATCTGTTCCAACTTCCTATCCAACTGATCTCCACTCAGTGTCTTAGACCCAAGCTATTCTGCCAGATACATGTTACTACAGATGAAATTATCAGTCTACTTTTGACTTTACACTTTTTTTAATTCTGTACATTCTGTTCATTTAATTTATTGTAAATATGTAAAATATTAGTCATTTATTACACAAATGGATTAATAATGAATGCATTCCAATGCAATACCCTCACATTTGTTTGAAACTATAAACTTAATTTGAATGTTATCCACCCGTTGAATGGCTTTTTCCACGGCCTCTAAAAGTAGCCATACGGGCAGACAGATAATATATTACTGCACAATATGTGCTGAAATGTCCATACTGCGCGCCATGATAGCAACTTTTACAGTTTCATTGACACTTTCAGTAAAATATGAAAAGAAAAAACTATTTATTTTTACTTAGAGACACAAAATGAACATATCCAGTATTCATGTTCTGTATAGGTGTTTACTCAACAGACCCCTCTGGCTAACTGGCTTTACTTTTGTCAGTGATCAGGACATCAGTTTCCCCATTCTTAAATACTTCTAAATAAATGGTTGTGTTTTAGATCCTCAATGCAAACCATATCAATCTGCTGGAAACCCAGCTCTAAGCAGGCACCCACTGTGTCGTGTTTCTCTCTCCTTTTACTATCTATTGCTTTGAACTCGGAGCTGCAGTAAACTGTGAAAGTCTGTAAATATTGTTGAGATTTGAACCAGCTTGAAGTGTTAATTGAAAAATTATTGTAATAAAAACAAATTCTTCTGACTGTTAATGGATCTGTGTTTTTCTTATTCCTACACTGCATTCATACCCGAGAACACTTCGCCACTAAAGAGGAAATTCTTCTCAAAAGCAAATTATCCCTCCTGTCAAAATGGCGTGCTTCCACCAACACAATTACACAGCCTTTACTCGTCTTTTAAATTGTGCTGAG
Organism: Mchenga conophoros; assembly: GCF_057382185.1. Classification (NCBI taxonomy): domain Eukaryota; kingdom Metazoa; phylum Chordata; class Actinopteri; order Cichliformes; family Cichlidae; genus Mchenga; species Mchenga conophoros. The sequence continues at coordinate 41,560,305 of NC_140526.1, forward strand.
GCAGAACTGTCAAAGTTGAATTGCACAGGATGCTGTACTGTAGTAATGTGAGACCCACTGGGAATCTTGGCCATACTGAACATACTCACCAAAAAACATTTCTGTCACTAATTTTCACCAACAGTCTTCTGCCAGGCAGCTTTAAACATAACAACATATGATCTGGACAGTCTACAGCTTTATACTGATGAGTGTTTTGAGTGCGTCATCATGGGGAAACCAAACAAGACAGAGACTCCCTCCAAAAGAACAGGTACTCCATCCACAAAGAAAAGCCGCCAGGAAGACTCCCTGGAACTGGTCTCTCTCCACAGACAGTGACATGGTCGATATTTTGGAATCTATAGATAAAAACCTGTTCAGCTTTGACACAAACCCAGACCACAGCCAGGAACTGAGAGGAAGGGACTTCAACGACCAGTTTCCTAAGGGGATCCTGGAGCAACGCACGGTCCTGATTTGAAATAAGTTGTCCAAGGAGGCTCTCATGATGTCATTGCAGTTGATACGCTATATGTTAAAGTCAACTTTATCGTGACCAGAACACCGCTCCATGGCTGTGCTGATCCTGTGTCGAACGCCTTTTTCTAATTCTCTCTTCGTGTCTATTATAGACATATCTGCCTTTTCCTGTTGTTATTGCTGTTGATTTGAGATCATTTCAGACGTATTCTTGGGTGGCTGGACTGTGTGAGTTATTGCACAATTAAAGCACAGGCACACACACACATTTTGGTGATCCCTCCTTTTGTTAATGCCCTTTTCACTTTATTTTTGGATCAGTCTGACACCACACTTATTTGAACTGGAAGAGATTTCAACCTGTTACTTAATCCAGAAATTGACAGGCACAGTAGAGCAATGAGTCAAAGGACCTGGCAGACACTACGACATTCTTAAATAATACATACATGATTTTGGTGTTAGCAATGCTTGGTGTCATACGACTGTAAGGTTTTCTCTGTATGTATTACCGTAGGGTCTGCCTTACAATAAAAAGCTCCTTGAGGCGACTGTTGTTGTGATTTGGCGCTGTGTAAATAAAACTGAACTGAACTGAATTGAGACTTTCAGAACACCTCCACAACTTCACTACTGCTACCGACAATTAGGTACAAACTTTTCCTTTTGGCTTTCAGACTTGGTAAAGCTGAATCACATTCCTCACATATAACAGTCCATACAGAATCACATACAGCAGAGCAGAGATACTCGACTTCATTTGGCTGAGGCTCACATTTGGAAAACGAAGAGGCTGGGGACCAGTTAAACTACATTCTTCATAAAATGAGGAAACTTTGAAAAAGGCTGATATAGCTCATTCTCAGATTTTTGTCTATTTTATTAGCACCATTGCAATTCACCAGGATATATTTTTAACCATCTTTAACAGCATAGCTGGAATTTTTCCTATCGTGCAGACAGATATTGCACAAATTCATAAACACGTACAACTATTAACAATTCTTATAGAATGGACATAGTGCAGCTCTTTTAGTGTAAGAGATATATTAAATGTGTTGATTTTATTGCCTGGGGTGCAGGCTGTGCAGACGCTGTACCTGGGGCAGACCTCTGCCCTCTTGTGCTCAGAGCTTGTTCCTGTGCTGCCATGATTAGTGCCTCTGTGCTTGTCTTTCAGTCCAGCTTTGTCCAGCCACTGGTAGGATTTCTAAACGTCAGCCACTTCCTCTTTCTGATGATGTTATATACTGTGCAGGGGCCTGCCTCCCTTTATGGCTCTTCCTCTTGCTCCACTTCTTTCATGGGTTTCTGCTACCAGAGGTATTTACTTAGCACACGGTCAGTTGTGGCCATCTTCCTGATGTATTCATGGATGTCCGTTGTGTCATACTGGACAGTGGTTCTGACACTCACCAGTCCGCGGCCTCCTTCCTTCTGCTAAGCGTACAGCCTCAGGGTGATGGACCTGGGGTGAAACCCTCCATGCATGGTCAGGAGCTTCCTTGTCTTAATGTTGGTGGCTTCTATCTCCACCTCTCCTCCTTTGCCCAGCTTATTATCCCAGCAGGTATCTGACCACTGGCAGCGTGTAGGTGTTGATAGCCTGGATCTCATTCTTGCCGTTCAGCTGACTCCTCAGAACTTGCCTGACCCTCTGCAGGTACTTGGTGGTTGTAGCTTTCTTAGCATAGCACAATCCGCTCAGTTCTGGCTACCTTCCCTCTCTTTGTTTCCTCTAACTACATTTTGTCAAGGTGTGTAGTGTTACCACTATGCTAGAAATGGGCAGTTTTACATTTTGTTGTTGTCCAAGATAAGGACAATGCTGGAGAATACCTCCCACCCAGTCCATGACATGCTGGCTAGTCACAAGAGCATGTTCAGTGAGAGACTGAGATTACCCAAATGGAAGACACTACAGCATCTGTAGATGCTGCAGACCATGTGCAGTGTTAGGGAGGACCCAAACACAGACAACGAGAGGCGGGCTAGATTGAACTGAAAGAAACCCTTCATTGGTCAATTAATAAACAAAATAACAAGACAACACTATGCAGTGTTTAAAATGTGAATGAAATTCTCACCAGATGATGGTAACAACCCGTCTGCATATGCAAAGAAATCCAATGATAGATGTCAATAAATTAAGTTATATGTATTAATGAGAAATGAGACAGGGGAAAAGTATTTGCACCAGGAGCTTCGTGATGGCTACCAAAAGCTGGTTGAGGTTATTGGGGGTATCAAGTATGTATATTTCAGACTGTATACATTTCACAGTGTGCATATGAGAGAGAAAAAATCCTAAATAAATTCTAACTTGTACATCCGATTTTTTTAAGTAATTAAAGAAAAATGAACTACACAAAAGAACACTTCAAATAAATAATTAAAAGCCCCCAAATTACTATTATATTTGTGTTTATGATGACTTTATGCAAACCTATGACCAGAGGTGGCAAAAGAAAAGAAATTCTATACTTAAGAAGAAGAATAGTTCATTGTGTTAAAAGCACTCTGGGAAAAGTACTCATTGAACATCTTTAGTGAAGTAAAAGTGAAAAAACACAGAAATAAACTTTGGACTTTGTTTTGTTTTATTGCACTACTTTGGATACGAAATTGCAGAGTCGTCAGAAAGGGGAAGTAGCACTGAGTGTGGTATGCTGCTGTAAAGCTCCCTCGGATGAGGAAGAGAAAGAAATTCCACAAATGAACCCTGACAAGGCACCCCTGTGATGTGAAAACCATTTCAGGTGACTGCATCATGAAGCTCACTGAAAGAAGGCCAAGGGTTTGCAACGCTGTCAACAAAGCAAAGGGTGGCTAAAGTATAAAACACATTTAGAGTTATTCATCCATTTTTTCTTTGCCACATCTATATTGTTGTATATTTGATGTCTTCAGCATTATCTACATCTAGAAAGTAGTAAAAATAAAGAAAAACCATTCAGTGAGAACATGTATCCAAACTCTTGACTGGTAGTGCAAAAATAAGCAGGTTAATCACAGTGTTAACAATCCTCCACAAACATATTTTGGAAGCTGGACGGCACCAGAATTTAGTTACAAGTTATACTGTATATAAAAGGGACTGGTGTAAGGTAAATATTTTGTATTTGTATACATAAAAATAAACAAGTTAATCAAGTGGGTTTAACACATTAACCTGAATTGAGATTGTAGTTTTGGTTACAAGAGACATTTGTGGAGAAAAACATGAAAATGAGGGGGTAAAATTCTGTTTAATAAACAGGTGAGAAAGAGCCTTTGAGAGGATGTATCTTGGATGACATCAAGATTCCAAAATATCCTCTGCAAGACTTCAAACATGTGTTTGAGCTCTGGTGGATGGCTCAGGTCCAAACAACAGACCATCTCTCCCTGTTCCTCACACCTCAGTACTCACCACTCATCCGATGCGTGAAACCTGCTGTGAAGACAATTAAAGTGTGGCCAGAGGGGACAGATGCCGTGCTCCAATTCAAAACCACAGACTGGAATACGTTCATCCACACAGACTTGGACCAGTACACCTCATCTGTACTGGACTACATCTCCACGACTACAGACAGTGTCACCACCCAGAAACAGATCACCATGTACCCCAACCAGAAGCTTTGGATGAACTGGACCCGCAATAACGCCTTCAGGTCAGGGATGCACAGGCCTACCATACAGCCAGGGCTAAGCTAAAGAGGAGCTTAAAAAACGCAAAACACCACTACAACTTTTATGCTTGTTTTGAGCGAGGGAACCCAACAACTGCAACAACTGCAACTAAAGCAGATGTGACTGCAGATTTCATTGAACTTCGTTGCCTTGTACTTGTGACGTGTGCAATGACAATAAAGTTGAATTCTATTCTATTCAGACCAGACACCAGGGGCCCGTTCTTCGTACGTCGCTTACTACATCCAAGATCAAATGACACATCCAAGATCAAATCATCGCGCTAACCGTGAGCTCGCTAATCCGGTTCCCCGAACACACCTGCTGTTGACGATTACTACAGCTGGACGCAGGAATGTGACATCACTGGGTGTCGTAAAAGGGGCTACGCATCGATAGTAGAAACATTGATCGGCAACCCGCTGATTGGTCGGCGAAAATGTCCAAGGGGCGTGCTCGGTATTTTCCGGCAGCAGAGCAAGAACTCATGAGTGAGGGATTTCAGGAGTTTCAGAGTTTAATTAAAACGCAAGAGAACACTGCAAAGGCTGCAAAAGCAAGGAGAGAGGGCTGGCAGAAAGTTGCTGACAAATCAAACTCGTAGGTAATTTAATAATAATAATAATAATGGATTGGGTTTATATAGCGCTTTCCAAGGCACCCAAAGCGCTTTACGATACCACTATTCATTCACTCCCACATTCACACACTGGTGGAGGCAGCTACGGTTGTAGCCAGGCTGCCATATCGCGCCATCGGCCCCTCTGGCCAACACCAGTAGGCGGTAGGGTAGATCTATCATATGACACTATATTGTCCAATATCATATGGCATTATATTATATTATAATATGTTATATTATATCCCCTTTCACATTAGAGCCACAACAGGACCCACAAGAACATGGGAACAAGTAAAAGTGGAATACAGGAGTATTCTACAGAATGGTAATATTTATCTCTTAGATTGCTTTGCGTCTCTTGGCAAGGTAATACTGGCCTGTAATACTCTGTTAGTTTGTTCATAACAGCAACCAAGAAAAGGGCAGAGGAAAAAAAGACAGGTGGTGGTCCTGCACCCCCTCGTCAACAAGTTGGTTAAGTAAATAATACCCTCACGGGAATATCGATATCTCTCTATGAGCACACTGTCGCGCTGAGCTAAAGGATCCTGTCTGTCCCGCAATATACGCTGGATTCTGAGGACTCTCCTTATCAATCTTGCACCTTCCGCAATGGGTTGGTCGCGTATACGGACAGGACATGGCTGCGACAGACTTCCCAAATCCACCTTCGCTTTTATAGCCGTGGTCTCTCATCTTGATTACACGAAGTAATTTACTATTACTACTCTGAAATATGAATTACATCTGTAATAATCACATACATGTAATAGAATGTTAATAGTACATTTCCCTTTTTTAGGAAATGACCTGTATGTATCTGTGTGACATCAATAAAAGGATCAAGTGCTGCATTATCTTTAGTTACATTGATGTTATTTATTTATGGTGAAACAGTGGAAAAATATCGCTGTTGCTTTCGTATAAATGAAGCGGACATACCTGCGTGGCCGCGATCTAATCCTGTTTACATAAAGTAAACCTGCTCCCGAGCAGGTTTACGCTTACGGCTCTGTTGCTATGACAGCAAGTCCCGGATGAGCTTCGGGGAACCGACTGATCCAGGATCACGCGAAATCGTCAACAATCTAATCCGGCTAACCTACTTAGCGAGGTACGAAGAACGGGCCCCTGGGCATTGCTAACAAACAAGTGAGGACCAACACATCCTGGATGAAGACATTGATGTCTAACTCATAAGAGTAGCAACATTTCAAACGTTTGAAGGCATGGCAGAGGGGATCTGAAGGCGAACCAGTTTGGTGATAAAGATGAGCTTTATCACCAAACTGGTTCGCCCTCCATCCCTCCCCTGGACCCTGGTGATGGGTCCGGGGGAGGGATGGTCTCAAGCTAGGCAAAGAAGCTGTTGAGCCCCTCTGCTAGTGTGTCAGGGGTTGGGGAAGGAGGATCGGAGGGGGGGCTTTGGCCTTTGAAGCTGGTGACCATAACAGTCCCCGCCAAGTCTCAGGTATAGCACAGAGGCTAACAGTAGCTAATCAAGAGAATACAAATAGATTTCCACACAAAGTCTTTCTCTTTATTATTCACTTGTGAAAAAATACCTGGAGTAAACTAGAAAACAGAACAACAAAGCACACGTTTGAGCTAGCTTTGTTAACTATACAATTACAAAACTTTAATAACTACATTTACTCTTCACTCCTACAGAAATAAATACATTCAGGTCTATAGCTATACCCTTGGCATCAGGGATACAAAAAAGTATTTCTGCAAATGGTAGCTCTGAGGATTAGTTAGCTTTTTCAGGAGTGTGGAGCATGCACAATCATTAGCAACGACAGAGTCACTGTTTTCAAGTACTTATTGGGTGAACACATATAGATCTAGTTGCTCTGAATTTTCTTTGATTCAAATACAACCAACAAGAAGGAATCATGTAACAAACTTGAACATCATATCTTTATATTAACCAAACATTTTTATATTCAAGTAATCAAGCAAATGCCTTAGTTCACAGCTACATCACAGCTAAGAGAGCGTAAAAGGCATTAATATTCAGCCTTTGTGATTAAAAATGATCAGATTGCTAACACAGAGCTTTTGTCTATTTCCTAATAATAAAGCATTTTTATTCTTAATCAAAGCTAAATCAAAATCAAAGTTTGATACATATAAAATTCAGAGATGAAGTTTGAGTGCTAGAAATGCTTGTTTATTGTTTAAGTTTTATTTTGGTGATGTGTGTGTGGGCATGGGCCAGAAAACTCTGCTTTAAGGTCTCACATTCACAGGCAGTGTTTGACCTCTGCCTGCTAAGTGCTCTGCTGTTCTTCAGCAGTTTGAGCATGTGACTTTGTTTTGTCTTACAGGAAGTCATTGATCACCTTCTAATCCCCCACAGGATATTCTTCCCTCTGACCTTTTCAAGGAAGCTCTTCACGTTATTGGGCCTAGTATTTTACTTCTATTAAAATGCTTCCCTGTCATTACCAGATGCTTTCAAACATGCTGTTGTGCAACCCATTATTAAAAAGCAAACTCTTGATCCAAATGCTCTTTCTAACTGCAGGCCAATTTCTAAACTTTCTTTTATGTCCAAAATTCTGGAAAAGAGTTGTGAGTCACTTGGATGAGTGATGAAACGTTTCTCCAACTGAAAATGTCCAGATGAACAGAATCAACCTTTTGGAATTTACTTACCTGGATGATTAAGCACGCATCAAGACGTTATTTTATTAAAATTTTAAAATGTTAGCAGCACAAACAAACATTTTTGCAGCACAAACGTTTGACATCAATTTTGTTTGATTCCATTAATATGGGGGGGCTGGTTGACCTCTGATGACCTCTAGAAATTTTTATTAATATCTTTAAAACAGAAGCAGCACAAACGAAAATTTTTGCAGCACAAACGCAGCACAAACATTTGATACCACTTTTGTTGGATTTGAAGAAGGTGGGGGGGCCAACTTCACTCACATCGTCGACTAGCTTTGTTATTACCTCCTGGACTGCTCTTTCACCCTCTGTTCAGATCACACTCCTACATGGTTGTGTCCCTCGCAGGAGGGCAGATGGCTCCCCAGCCTAACTCGGGCAATGGGGGTATGTGGCAGGGTGTGGTTTGTGGCTCAGCTACAGGGGAGGGGTGGAGCAGTGGGTTGTCAGGGGAACCTGACCCATGTGCCTTCTTGTAACATGCTTGCCCTGTATGAACAGGATGCTGGGACCTGATAGCAGGGTGGTGTGCTGCACTAGAGAGGCAGCTGGCAAACTGTACAAGCAGAAAAGTGAAAAAACACTGGACAGAAAATGTTCAAGTGCCTGTAATGCTGCATGTGTTGGATTCCTTCTATCACAGGAAAACTCCCATGCACCCTCAAATATGCTTGAGAAGATAAAGGGCTGGTCCAGTGATCTTTCAGCAGTAGGCGTCTGAAGCTGTTCATCTGTCCAAATGGTTCGGCTACTTCATTACTGCAGGTTCATACGACAGTACACACTTTAAGCCTTCCTTTGCTTTATTCCATATTCATTTGTGTCAGCATTTCTGCTCTGTCTCAGGGGCTATTCAATTTAAATGCAACATGCTTTGTAATGTCTGTGCACAGCTGGCATTCCTATTTAGGTTTATGCAATGTTATACAAGCCAGCGGATGACATTACTTCATTTCTATTCATGTGCTTTGCTACCAATGTGCAGCAGTGCTGCCGCCCCCCTTTCCTCCTACTTCTCCTCCCATTACCTCTTTTGTGTCCGAGTTAAAATGTTGTGACCTTTTCAGATCATTAAGTCTTCCTGTCTGCCTGTTTTTATGGCCTTTCCCTTTCCCCATACAATTCTGTTTCCCAGCTGCTGGAGACTTTGTGACAAGCTCCAATGAGGAATGTCAAAATTTATATTTCTCCTTAACAGGCTGTAGTTTTCCCAACACATTTTTCTCCCAGTTAATTATTGGGCCATGCTGGTGACAAAAAGTCTGGTTTCATTACCCCCTTTAAAGTTTATTTAGAAACAGCAAATAATCTTAACCCCAAGGGAATTTATATAAGTGCAGCTCTTCATTTCCTCACATCACAAGGAACAGTAAAATAGTTGTACTTATATGATGACTTTTATTTATCTTTGAGGTCACAAAGGGTTTCTTCCCCTGTATTTTTGTCCAAGAGAAAAAAACAAAACAACAAGAACAAATAAACCCCTTCACTACAATAGGGTCACAATTCACGGAGGAAGTCAGGGCAAAGATAATAAAATAGATTTTTTGAGTTGTAATGATTCAAGGTCTTAAGTTAAAGGTCAGGCATCAGAATGTTTTAATAAAAGCAGGCTGACGTCATCATATTGCAGTATGAAAATAGGCAGACAATAGCGTGTTAAAAAAAACATACATTTTAGTATGTCCGTTGCCTTTTGGGGGGAGTTGTGCTCTGTTTGGTTTGGGGTTTTTAGTAGAATTGGGGGGTCGGGAAATGGTTTTGTCCAACTTTTGTTTTAGTACATCAACAAAAGAGAAGCAATTTAAGCAAAATTACCAAAATACATGTGGTCATATTTTAGACATGACACTATACTTTTGAAATACTTGAATGATATTCAGAAATCATATTTAATTTCCATTCAATGTAAGGTGAAAAACTGCAGTAAGACTGAGGCTAAAATTTTAATTGAATTAGACAAATGGCTCAAAGCATGAACTGTATATCCGTGGTATCCCACAGTGCTGAGTTTGATGTTTGTCACACTAAAATGTTTCAGATCATCAAACAGATTGAAATATTAGACAAAGACAACACGAGTAAATACAAAATGCAGTTTTCTGAATGAATGTGTTTACTATTAACAGGAAAGAAAATTCAAACCTAGCTCTGCGTGAAAAGCTGATTGCCCATCTTGTTATAACATAGATGAACTGTCTTTGGAAAATCGAGTCTCTAGCCACACACAGACCTGATTACTGCCACACCTGTTCTCAATCAAGAAATCATTCAAATAGGACCTGAATCACAACGTGGAGTAGACGCAGAAACAAGTTTGTTTTTTAAAAAGTTAGAGTGCATCCAGAACCAGGCTTTAAGACTCTGTACAGGTGCAACAAAATCAACCCCAACAGCTACACTTCAGATGGAAATGTGAGAAATGCCTCTTGATATCAGAAGAAAACCATTTTCATTAAATTACTGAGTGAATTTGCAAGGGCATGGACAGGATCACCTCACACAGGAAACACTTAAACCTTGTTGGGAGAAAGAGGTGTATGGGCTCAAACTTCATAAAAACTCATATTTTGTACTTGTACATCAGACTGCGTAGTTATGAACCGAGTTTTGCAACCTTGTAAACCAAAACATCTGAAAATGTTATGTTTGTGCATCTAGACTGTGCGTGTGCAAAAAAGATGTTAAGGTTATTTACAAATACAAAGCAAAGAAATGTGGGCTCTATCTAATCCAGCGATTTAAGTTACATTTGCTAATGTTTTTGAAGCTTGTAAATAGGTAAGAATAGTTAATAAGTCTACAAAAATGTAAATACAATTCATACTTTCCTTTTTCTCAAGTAACTTGCATGTGCTCCCTCACTGCTAAAGCTTCCATCCAGTTAACAACAGTAGTTAGTGAGGAATAATATCATGGAGGACAATGACAAGTTATTTAGTTACATTAATTTCAATGACTTTTGTTAAGAAACACACAGTGTGATGATGCTTACATTAATTCATTCGACCTTTTTATGTTAAGAATTAGTTGAAACGATGTTTTGTGAACTTTTCCCTCAGAACTGCTGGCTGACACCCACTACTGTGGTTGTCTCAGTGAGCCTGTGTGGAGACAGTGACCAGATAACCAAGCTAATCACACATCATATAAAATACTGGTTGATAAGAAGGCAACATGAAAACATTTTCTAACATCTTTATTTGCTGCTGCTTTCAATTTATTATGATCTGGAAATTAATATTTAATTTTAGACAGTATTACATAAAATACCTTTTAAAAGCTTTTTATGACAAGATAAACAGCCTGGTGACTTCATTTGACAAAGTCGGTCCACTGTGAACTTCAGTTCAACCTGAATTGAAGATGAGCATTCCACATCTGATCACATTCTACAACATCTCGGAAAACTGGCTGGAAATTAAGTCCACTGGAGAGAGCTGCTGAATGAAGAACAAACTAACCAGACAATGCATCTCATAAATGACACGTTACTTCTTGACTGTAGCCTTGAGCATATTACCTTAGCTTGTCTCATATCAGGACAACCACAGACTGAAGTGATAACATTGATAATAACGGCATTAATTACGACATCCTTCGAATTTCATCCACTCTAACAATTACAAAACCCTGGTGTTGAATGGAAAGGCCATGTTTAAAGGGTTAGTGGACTTCCTGAGTTCATAGACCAGCCCTAGTGACAACTAGCTATTTTTCATCCTCATACAGTACTTCATCTATGGGCACATCATGGTTATCAACAGGTACTTTTTCACAAAGCTGCTCTTTGAAGGCCAAGGCAATTGTGTAGGGCTTGCCTTTGGGGTGTTTTTTGCAACGCTCCAGGTAGTTATCATAGAAACCCTTCCCTCGTCCCAGTCGGTTCCTGGCGCGGTCAAAGCCCAGCCCTGGCATCAGAATCAGGTCCAGACCTCCTGGATTGTGCAAGTAGACAGTATAATTACTGTTAAAGTTCTCATTGTGTCTGTACATATACATCCTAACTCAAAAATTCAGTTTTTCCTTCCTACATACAGATTAAACAGGAAGTCCTTGTATGTTCCCCTGACAGATTTATGCCCAAGATAATAAAAGCTCTTGGTCCCCATTCAACATTTGCTAAATCGTCTGTCGGGAAACTTGGGGTAACCCTTGATTCCGGTCTCATGTTGGATGTTTATGTCAAGTCTCTGGTTCAGTTTTGCTTCTATCACGTAAGAAACACTGCCAAATCAAGTCCTGTTGTATCACACACTGAACTGTAGATTGGTATTGATGCATTCAGTTCATCACATCTGGATTACTGTAATTCATATTGATTTTTCTGAGAAAAAACTCCCTCTAGGTTGTTCAAAATGCTGCAGCAATGGACCCTGAACTCACATTTCATTCTAAGATTCTGGTTCTGACTTTTAGAGCTCTTCGTGGGCAAGCACCAGCTTACATTATTGTAATTCTACACTCTGTGTCCCTAGCAGGGCCCTGAGATCATGTAATCAGGGCCTACTTGTTACAAGGCTGAGAGCTAAGGTAGACAGAGCTTTTGCCACTGTGGCCCCCAGACTCTAGATTTCCCTTCCCCTAAGCTTGAGATCTGTCGATTCATTAGTCTCTTAAAAAAACAACCAAAAACTAATTTTTTGCGTTTAGTTAACTTTTTGAATCATTACTGAAGACAAATGTAGGCTTTCAGCACACATTGACCCAAACATTTTTCGTTTTAACAGACTTAGTAATTGTTGTTTTGGTTGTTTTTATTGTCTTCTTGTTTTAGTCCCTCTTTTTATTTTATATATTTTATTTTATTGCATCGTAGTTGTGCATCGAATTGCAAAGGGTTCAGTTGCTAAAGTAAATAGTGAAGGAGGTAAAGGACAACCTTTGAAGGCCAACGCCTCTAGGAACGGGGTAAGCAATTTAGTTTTTTTATCAGTTGGTGCAACTTTTTTCCCTGTTTTCATCCTGTTTATGGCTGTTTCTGTTTCTTCCTTGCTAATCACTTGTTACAAGTGGTGCGCATCTCCCTTTTCTATAAAAGCAAAGAAATTATTTTGGTTTTGCCATTTCCATTTCCTGTTTCTATTTCAGTAATGTATAGTTTTGCATAGTACATTCTGCAGAATCAGGATACTTTATTAATCCCGAAGGAAATTAGGGTTACAGCAGGCAGCACGCTAATGGCGCATGCGCACTTACAAAGGAACCTTCTGACCAACTTTACACAAACATCACATTGGGGAGACATGTCAGAGAGGTCGGCTGATAGGAAAAACAACGAAAATACATAACATAAACATAAATGTCCTGATTTTTAAAAATCTGATATTAGATCTTAATATAATGTTCTGAAATGCCCTGCAAAATAAACTGCGTTACTCAAACCACGTATACTCTGTGGTTTAGAGCAGGATAAACACGTTAGCTTGCAATACTGTGGTGAATTCAAAGTAAAGCACTGTCTTGAACTGGTGTGCAGTGGCTGTGGTGTTCATGGTTCAAGGTTCTTTATTTGTCACATGCATAGTTATACAAGTATAACACACATTGAAATGTAACCTGACACGCTCCTCGACATGTGCAAATATAGTGGGGGGGGGGAAGAACATTATATATATATATGGTATATGTATGGTCGGGGTTAGGTTACATCAAGTGTAACAGAGAATTTGATTTGAAAGTTGAATTTTAGACCACCCACATTCAGTGTAACAATTGGTTAGTATTAAGGTGTGTCTGCCCCTATTGCTCTTATTAATAAAAGTGTCTTGTGTGTGTGCATGCTAACCTGAAGCCAATGCTTCCTCTCTGCTGTCATCTTCCTTAGCAGGTTGTCGGATATTCCAGGAGGTCAGAGGCAGCGTCTCTATGTCCTGCAGACTGTTGACCTTCAACATGTCCATATGACTGCTAGTGCTCTCATATCTAGGAATGAAGCAGCTTTTACCACACTTAAACATGTCCTTGATGATTTCCTGAGTATTTAATTCATCCTTCATACTCAGAAACACAGCAATCCGCTGAGAGGACATGTACTTGGGGTGACTGAACAACTGAAAGAAAATGCAGATGAAGAGAAAATCAAGGTTCTGAATCCTTAATCTTCCATGAGTAAATTAATTTATTAATTTAATTGAAAATACCCTGTAAATCTGAATGCTCAAAAGAATTAAATAAATTAACTAATGTGAAATTATTTTTTAAAACTCAAAAAGCTCAAGTTTATCTAACATTTTCTTACATTTGAGTTAATTCAACGTATTATTTTTGACCAACTTAACTTGTTGGGCCACTCTTTGCGACTTGCAAATAAGGACTTGCTACTATCATTTATATCATTTAATTTTACTTATTTATTTCACTCCTATAGCAGTAATCTTTAGAAGGTTTTTGGGTCTAAGATACACTGCCAGTAAAAAGTTTAGACACTTTTTTCTTTAATTTTTAGGACTATTTACATTGTAGATTCTCACTAAAGTCATCAAAACAGTGAATGAACACATATGGAATTATGTAGTAAAAACAAAAGTGTGAACGCAGATAAATGGCCTACAGAGTTGCAGAATGGGATGAGTTTCACCTTGGGTGTGTTGTCCATTACTATGAGAAAAAATCAGTCCTTGTACAACCAAGAGCTTTGTTTACATTGGCAGCAATAAGTTGGACTTGTTCCAGTGGGTGTTGGACTCCGCCTAGGCTGCCCTTTGTCACTGATTCTGTTCATAATTTTTATAGACAGAATTTCTAGGTGTAGCCAAGCCAGGGCCAAGGCCAGGCTTCCGGGTATCTCCCATTGGGAGGAGGCCCCGGAGCAGACCTCCATGTCAGGTTCCACGTTTTAGCCATTTCTGGATAATGCAGCAGTTTTTCACACAGGTCCATGTAAGTTTGGATCCCCCCCCCTTAATAATAAACACCTTTATTACAAACTGCATTTTGTGTTTGTTTGTTGCACAGTGTATTGCTAGATAAAGGTCCAGCTGCTGAATTTTCAGACAGAGAAAGGAGTGAAGGATGTAACGTAAAGACTGCTCAGTGACACTTGATAAACTACCAATTTATCAAGTGTACCAATTAAAATGACCTGGAAGGCCATAATTTTTAAACAGATACTCGATCCGTGTGTAGCGGCAGGTTAGCGGCTCACAGCCTGTCCACTAAGAAAATCGACTGTAGCTGACATTAGAAATGATTGTGAGCTGTTAGCATGTTCCCCACACTGAGCCACTAAAACAGATCTTTGTGTTACTCCACCTGCTAAATCTGATGACTGTTGTCATTTTCCTGTTTAGGTGTGGAAGCAAAGTCACCCCCAACTATTTTTTTCTATTCCCTTATTGCTTGTGTCATAAATAAACGTTTCAAAATAAGTACATTCATTAGCATTAGAATTTAGATTTACATAACAGTTCTATTTTCTTATAAACATTATTTTTGTTTTACAGTAATATATGAGAAGGTCTAGCTACCAGTGCGTGAAAGTAGTTGGTGGAAGTGTCCTTTTTAAACTTTCTTACTTTTGTACATTTCAGAGCTTGCACCTTTTCACTTTTACTTCAGTAAAGACGTTGAATAAGTACTTCAGCTTTTGCTGGAATCATTTTTAACACTAGCATCTTTACTTCTACTTAAGTACAGCATGTCTGTGCTTTTGCCACATCTGTATACACATGTTTTTGCATATATGCAAAAATGGCAATCTTCTTTATCGGCGAAGTCTTTATAATACTCGCAGAAATGTTAGAATCTGGGGATGCAACATCTGAGACACACAGACTGGTTTCCATGAACATTTTCTTACCTTCTGTGAAACGACCAGAGACTGCCGTCGTTTCTCGTCGTCCGTCACTGTGGCAACCCGTCGCTTTACTTCTTTCCTCAGGGCTTGCTTTGCTGCTCGCAATGCGGCCATTCTAACATTTAATTAAGCCAAAGGAAAAGAGATGATTTACATTGCGTTTGAGCACGTCTACTGGCAAAACCTTTGGTGCCGAGTTGTGTAACAGGCGGGATTTCGACATCTATTCTGCTTCATGCAACTGTCCCAACATTAAACACTAACAGGCTTATCAACACAAGACTGGCACTGTGACGAGTAAACGAAGTAAAATCAGGACGGCCCTGAACCGTAAAAGATCCGTAAACGTTACAGTAAAGCTGTGGTGGACACCACTACCGAACATCTTTCTTCGTTTGTATTTTAAACGTACTTCGTCCTCGTTTTTGCCACGTTGCTGCCCCCACGAGTGTTGGAATGTCATCATCACTGCGTTTTTTTATACTTACAGTTAAACAGTGACGACGTATAAGGGTGCGCGCGCATACTTCTGATGACGTAGCCACTATCGACTAGGGCCGTTTTTTTTAATGAACTTTATTTAGAACAATAATAATGACAATCTCAAAGAGACAAGCCACAAATCAATCAGAACAGAATCACATCTCCTGTACACCACAATGAAATCGACAATAACTGAAAGTAAACATACATACATACACACACATATATATACATATATATGCATATACACATGCATACATACACATCCATATTCACACATCTACATAATAATAAAATAAAAAGACGAATAACCAATACAAAAATAAATAACAATAAAAAAAGAATGAAAAACAAGGAACAGAAATAAAGACGACAAGGGGGATCATAAAATCTCTAAAAGTGAGGTTCCATAAACAAGACACATAACTTAAATAAGGGGCTAAGAAAAATCAAACTCTTCTAAAAATCTATGCAATTTGATTGCTTGGGGCTGACTAGGGCCGTTTGTTTGTTTTTTTGTTTTTTTGTTTTTTTCCAAAATATTAAACTTTATTAAGAAACAGTATACAGAACATGTATACAATCAGAACAAAATTAACATATGCCAGGGGGTGTAATACAAAGAATTACAAACATTCAAATAATTTGTAATTACTACAAATAGTAATAGTTTTCATAGCCTTTTTGTTAAGTGATCCACTAATCAATTTTATGTAACATAAAACATCATTATAGTAATGTTTAAAATTAGGTTTTTTGTTACTGTATTTGCATTTGTGAAAATAAAATTTAGCTAAGATAACTAATAAGTTTATTATAAAGTAAACATCTTCTTTTTTTTGCCTTCGAAAGAAACAAAATACAACATTTTCCCATTTCACAGTAAAGTCTTTATAGAGATGTCCAGCAATGAATCTACTGAAGTCTTTCCAAAATGTTCTAGCGTATGAACAGATCCAGAAGAGGTGCTGCACAGTCTCAGGATGGCTTCCACAAAATCCACAGTTCACATTTATGTCCCTTTTGAACTTCGTCATGTAATGATTAGCAGGATAAAATTTATGCAGTATTTTAAATGGGACTTCCTTCACTTTATTCGTTACCAGATACTTGTTAGGAATTGTCCATACTCTTTTCCAGTTAATGTCACTGACAAAGAAATTCCAATAAGAGACCACATGTGGGATAGTTAGAGATTCTGTCCTGAACAAAGCACGAATATTCTTATTACTTTTACTGTGGTTTGTTAGACAGATTCTTCCTATGTGTGAATCTAAAGGGTTGGGGAGAGAAACAGATGATATGCAAGGTTGAATACCTTTAAAAAGCATTATAATACCCGTAGGTATTGCATCAAATAATATGGCATATTCTTTGGGTGTGGCTGGAAATTTATAGGTGTTTAATACGCGCATGTTCTCGTAACAATGCAACTAACTGTTTGCTCTTCATTCAGTGAAGTGAGCATCACACGCTGCTCATATAAAACATATTCTGACAAACAGCCGCACAGCTGAGGAGCCTTTTTTTCAGAAACTTGAAGGATAACTTCCCAAAGTCTGACCTGCATCGGACCATCCGCTCAGTGTCCGTGGTTACCATGGTTACTGCAGAAGCTGCTATGAATTAAACAGTTGTCCCTGAGATAACTTACCGGAGACATGAATGTTTGTTTTTCCATTACAAAAGAATTGGATGACTTGGATAACTTATAGGAGTATCAGACTCCACGTGCCATGTCCTCGGAAATCTGGACTCGTGTGGATTTTTCAAGGACAAACTGGTAAGAGTCGCACACCACTATACTGAAATAAAGAAGCTATTACTGAAATACACGTGCTATATTATAAACTATGATATAAAACTTAAGGTTTAGTTATAAAGGACACCTTCCTACCTTTAGTCTTATTCATGAGCAGCATCAGTTGTCTTCTAACATCCAAGAGTCTGCACGATGTGTTTCATAGGTCCTAACTAGAGATGGACGGTCCGATACTGACCTAAATTACTGGATCGAATATCGGAGAGAAATAAAAAATGTAATCCGATCCATTAAATATCAAAAAAGCACCTCACAAAACTTGCGACCTGGCGTAACTCGGCTCACAACCGTAGCACATCGGAGCATTATGCATCAAGTGATAGAGCGGCTGTGGCGTGCGGGACCTGTCACGGTCTGGTTGAGCATTTGGAGCCTCGCCACCAAACCGGCATTTCATCTCCAAGAAAGTGATCCCAGAGAGAAGTAAAGCAAGTGTGTAAGTTCATCTCTGAATGTTTGTAAAGCATTCCAGCGTTAAGCTTATCAACCGATATATGGAGCGACTGCCTCTTCTCTCCCCCTCCCTCTCCTGCTGCTACTTAAATCATGAAACTGATTAATGATCAGCTGATCGGCTTTTCTGTCGCGAGTCCGTCTCTCTTGTTTGTTCGTGCCAGAAAGAGGAAACCAGCGGCTGAACAACAGCAGCATGTTTAAGCTTGATAATCTGTTGTTAGAATTTATTTAATATTACTTTCTACTCCAGGATCTTTTTCTACGTAGCTGACGCTGGTAACTGTGCAGGGGCGGATCTAGCAAAGTTTAGCCAGGGGGGCCGATAGGGCATGAACAGGGAAAAGGGGGCACAAAGACATACTTTTCTTTCTTATTCTCATTTAAAATGTCGAGCTTTTAATAAATAATTATCTGAATCTTACACCCAAAATTTTAATTTGATGTAAAAAGTATAGAAGACCATTACTGTATATAGTAACTATTAAGTCTAATATACCCTAGTAAGCTATAGTACTTTTTCCTTTGGGAAGGTACCATCTGTGCAGTCTGCAGCTCTGTTGAAGAAAGATGTTGAATCTATTTAAATATTGTAGAAAAATAATTGATTTCTGTGCATTTTTTTCACACTGCATCAAATTAAAGTTGATTACGTCGATTAAGCATCATGAGGTGGAGCGTGAGGGGTGGTTCCCTTTTTTTATTTATTTTTTGCTGGGAGTTTGCAACCCTATTAGTTAGGTTGCTTACTCTTTTAAATACCAGAATAGGGAGGATGGAGTAGGTTTAAGTTTATTAGATTCATCAGTTTTGCTGAACTATGAAATATTTTCGGTGCAGTGTATTTTTTGCATACAGGTATAACAAAATAGCATTAGTGTTTTTTTTAAACTTGAGTTTGGACCGATACAAAATGGAGCAAGATATTAAAAAAACAGTTTTATTGATTATAAAACACACTATATTGGATTCATATCGGTATCTGCCGATATCCAAATTTATAATATCAGTATCGGACATAAAAAAGTGGTATTGTGCCATCTCTAGTCCTAACATGAGGATCCCAGAACCAAAAAATAACCCAAAGGGTTAAAAAGATTTCCACATTGATGCAGATGATGTATATGATTGTGGGACTTGTATAAAAAAAATGTATATGCCATATTTGTCTGTGAAGGTTCTCAGTCATCCAGGTCATCGTAGTCAAAGGAGCTTGCAAAGAAAAGCGTCTGGACTTCTTTAAGCTGCTTGAAGACATTTCACCTCTCATCCGAGAAGCTTCTTCAGTTCTAAGGTCAAATGGCGGAAAGTCCCAGATTTAAATCCAGTGGGAGTGACCCCCCACAGAGGGACAAAAGGACCCCCCGATGATCCTCTAATCATGGTGTGAAAATGGGTGTGGGTCACAATCAGCCAGGGTTTCAGGTGAGCTCATTGTGAAACCTGGCCCCACCTTATCATGCAATTTCCTGAGGTCAGATGGCCCAGGATGTGAGTGGGCGTTAAGGCATCTGGGGGAGGGAACTCAAAACTGGATTATAGATGGCAGAGAGTTGGTGTCGTAAACCCCGCCTCTGTTCAAAGATGGTCGCTCACAGTGGACATAGATGCTTCTTTCACTCCTCTTTCAAACCATCTGTCCTCTCTGTCCAAAATGTGAACATTGGCATCCCATTTCACCGAAACAATAACATAGCGCACAGTGTGACGTCAAAAAAGGCACACACATTTGACGCTGCGCTTGTCTGGAGGAACGGAGTTTTCGAAAATCTCCACCCTGGCAGGTGGTTTCAAAAATCTCAGTTTTCAGTGACCAAAAACGCCATTTACGTGTGGACTAAAGGTGCAAAAATATGGGTTTTCAAAAATACCCGGGTACATGTGGATGTGTGGACAAAGCCTAAGGCTTTTCGTTTGAAAACGCATCCTTTTCTCTCCGTTTTGGCCTCCCATCCACACTGAGATGGCGTTTTCACAGATGGAAAACACAGCGTTTTGAAAACACATACATTTCAAAAGGGTGCTTTCCGTGGCAGTGTGGACAGCGAAAATGGAGACTTTCTAAAACGATGACGCATGATGCAGTCATGTGATCAATTAAACTAAGGCTACGTTCACACTGCAGGCGAAAGCGCATCAAATCCGATTTTTTTTGACCCTATGCCACCCATATCCGATCATGGTATGACAGTGTGAACGGCACAAATCCGATATTTTCAAATCCGATTTGGGTCACTTTCGTATGTGGTACTGAATCCGATACATATCTGATGTTTTAGAAAGCGACTGCTGTTTGAACGGTCATGTCGCATTAAATCCGTCTTTTACGTCACTGACACAAGACAGACGCCAATTATCAGCGCCGGGGAAGCGCCCGAGAAGACATCGCGAACGCTTCCTGGCCATCCCGTGTAGATGTTAGTGAAACTGTTGGAAAGACAACGTGAACATTTTATTTGTACTGCATAATCTGCAGATTCTGACAGAAATCTGCAACTATCCTTTGAAGCACCGCTCCTCTAAAACAGCAATAAGGATCATTATTAGGTTATTTACATTATTATGTAAATAACAAAATAACTTAAAGCAAAATTTGGGAAACGTAAAGTCCGAAGTCTTTCTATTAAGGCCATCAGTCAAACAATATTGTTTGCTTTGGGTCTAAACAGAGCGCGTTGTGTATGACATCTTCTTTTGCGCATGCGGGCCGCATCGAGCGTTCACACTAGAGCACGTTTGCTGTCGCATTTTATTTGTAGTGTGAACGAGCAGACAAAAAAAATTGGATTTGATCAAAAAATCGGAATTGAGCATCAAGACCTGCAGTGTGAACGTAGCCTAAGATAGCGGAGGGCATTATACAGCAGTGGTTTTGTTTGCTCTCAATTTTGACAGCCTATTAAAGATTAATATCAGTCTGTACATGCTCCAAATAGCTTTTCTTCAAATTCTTTAACTTTCACTCGCTTTTGCAACTTTGTACTTTTGTGTTACTTGCAGCAACAACTGTACCTCATTGTTATTCCATTTAAAAAACTTGGTGCTTTTCCTCAACATTTTGCTGCGACGTTTCAAAAAGCCGGAAAGTAAATAAGCGGCAGACAGAAATGAGGCAGGTCAAATCATCTTGGGTTTCACATATGAGCAGGACTGGAACGTCAGCATTTTCGGCTGTTTCAATGTGGACGCACAACTCTGTGAAAATGACTGAAAACGCTACTGTGGACGCGGAGCGTTTTCACACACGAAAACGCCTTTCAAATCTATCCGGGCTACTATTAAAAACCAAAACAAACAAACAAACAAACAAATAAAAAAAAACATTAAAAGTCACAAAAACCTACAAGGGCACTTAACACCACACACAGTCAAACAAAATACACAAAAAAGTATTAAACAGAAAAAAGTATACAATCCTAGTAATTTGCACCCCCACAGGTGAACTGCTGCCTGAGCCAAATGTAGTTGTTGTGATATTTGATCCCAGCGCACTCCAAAAAGGAATGTAGAATAGTTCTGTGGCGACTGAAACAAGTCAAACATCGCTGTAAACAACCATCAAAACGCACGGGCAGGGGATCACGAAAGCCCGACTACTTGGGCACAACAATTATAAACCGTCTCACAAAATAAAACTGTAGACAGGACAAGATAGCAGTTCCTTAAAGGATGGGCCCAAAACAGCGGCTGCTGCAGGCGTTTCCCTCATCCTGACACATATCTTTATATTTTGCTGGGCAAATTTGGTTACCAGGAACAGTAATTTCTTGACAAATGTGCAATCATACAGGTGTGGTGAAAAGTTTAGATTCACTCCTTATGGGTATGAGTGTTATGGGAATTTGGGTTTTTAATGATTTAGTTGAACTGTTTTTTGTTTTTTTTTTACCTGAATGGTATGATTGTACAGTATTGTATCTTTAATGACTTTAAAAAGTAAGAATTGGGTGCACACGTTTTTAATTTACTGAGGAGAACAAACGGCTATATGGCAGCTGTGTCACTGACAACTGACAATCTAAATGTTCTTGCTTAACAATGACTGTAAAAAAATCAACATTGATCAGAAACTTTTATTCCTCATTTATGCAAACAGATTGAAAATTGGAATTATTTCAAATATACAGTTATGTTGTTTAAAACTGTTCACTATAAATGAGTTTTTAGCTTCAGCCTAAACTGAAAATGTATACACAATCTGAAGACAAATAAAACAAAGCTCAAAATCAAGATCTTTTTTTAAATTTTTTGTTTTTTATTATTTGTTGGTAATAATTTCATGTGGTCTTTAGTGAACAGTTCCACAAGTTCTTGTTACTCTTCTGGGCTTTTAAATAAAGTGAGTAATCTTCTTTGTAACGCCAGGTAAACTTTAGCGTACACATGAAAACATCCTAGAGAAGATATTTGGTCTCTTAAATGGTGCATTTCTTATGAAACTTTTGACAATCTCTTTGTCAACATTTCGGTGGCCAATTTTCATTAACTGCATGACAGTGTTTGGATATTTCCACTTATCCTGGAGTTCATTGTATACTGCCACGCTGACCTCTTCAATGTCCTCCAAGGAGATTTTGAGCTTTTGGGACACAATTTTAGCCCAGACTTTTTGGGCAAGCCTCTGTTTAATGGCTTCATCAGCCCCTAGAGGCAATTTCCCTGCTTCATTTGTATTGCTCATTGCGTGCATAACCAGATCTCTAGCAAAGCGTTCCACAAGTTCTCTGTACTCGTCTCGGTTTTTAGATAAAGTGAGTATTCTTTTGGGTAATGCCAGCAGATGTCTGGTGAATGTTGGGACAGTAATATCATCCTCAAGCTCTTCCTTCAGACTTGAAATCAAATCTTTTTCCTTGCACTTATGCACTTTACAAAGATTGGTGAAAATGGCTTTCGCCATACTGGGCAGCCTCTTTGGACATAGATCCAAATGTTTTCCCTCAATTTCAGGCCAGATTTTCTCAAGCAGACGATAACAGTTGGGAATCCTTGTGGAGTCTTTGTGTTTAGAGGAGACTTTCTCTAAGGCCCGTGAAACTACCAACTGAGTAAGTGCATAAACAAACATTTTTTCTGCAGACACATCATCAGATGCCAGACTGATGACAGAAGAAGAATCAACTTCTGACTCATGTACAGCTGGAATCACAGGCTTTTCCACGGGACAAGCTTCTATTTTGTCCCAGTGTTTTGTATCAGCTGTGGGCTTTTTCTCCATACAGCTTTTCTTTGGTTCTGCTGTGGCTTGGGATTGTGTGTCCACATGCTGAAGCCTTGCACTGGCCTCTGTCTCCAGTTCCGGAGTTTCGGTTTTCTTATCATCACCACAGTTGTCTACAGATATTTCTGTAACCATGTCTTCCTTTGCTGGTGTTACCCCTGTTTTCTCATGGGAATCAGCGCCCACTGACTCAAGACACTCCTCTGTCTGTGTGGACACTGGAGCTCCCTTCTCCATGGTTGTCTCTGTTGCATCCACTAACATGGAGCAAAGTGATGTTGTGGCAGGTATGTCTGCTCTTTGTGAACTAAATGTGTTTAAATGTTGCTCGCTGTTCTGATGCATGAATGCGCTCTGAACTAAATCGCAGGTGTTTATGGAGTTCTGGAGTTCTATTTATAGGCTCGTGTCCTGTAGGCCCCGCCCACTGCCCTTTGATAATTGCCAAGCCCCGCCCACATCGAATGACTGTTGCCTAGCAATCGCTAGATGATAGTAGCACGGATGGGCACAGCCACTGTGACGTCATCCAGTGTTCTTTGATCAAAGAGAAGTAAGTGTTGGCTTTCTTGCTGCTCAGCAATTGATAACAAAGAACCTTGAAATGTGTTTTTAGCTAAACTTTGACACAGCTGCAGGACATTAATAATAATGAGAAGCTACTTAATATATATATATATATATATATACACACATATATATATATATATATATGTATGTGTATATACACACACACCCAGCACGCCCCTGCGGGCGGTTTATCCTTCAAGCTCGGGTCCTCTACCAGAGGCCTGGGAGCTTGAGGGTCCTGCAGTATCTTAGCTGTTCCCAGGACTGCGCTCTTCTGGACAGAGATCTCCGATGTTGTTCCCGGGATCTGCTGGAGCCACTCGCCTAGCTTGGGAGTCACCGCACCTAGTGCTCCGATTACCACGGGGACCACCGTTACCTTCACCCTCCACATCCTCTCGAGCAGAATATTTTCATTATTTTCTACTGTATTGCTTTTAAAGTTGCAATATGAAATTGTCAGATATATGTATGTGTATATATATATATATATATATATATATGTATATATATATATATATATATATATATATATATATATATATACACACATATATATATATATATATATATATATATATATATATATATATATATATATATATACACACATATATATATATATATATATATATATATATATATATATATATATATATATATATATATATATATATACACACATATATATATAAGGGGTGTTGATTTCTCCCTAAGATGGCAAACTGAAACACTCAGTTGGTGACTTTTGGAGATTTATTTCCCTGGATGATTGAGAATGCATCAAGATGAAACACAAAAGGAAGTTCACAGCTTTTTGCAGCTCCCCCACTCCCCTCCCTCCAGAATTCCCAGGTAACAACCTAATTTACATATGAATGACTAGCCAATTTAGCTTCCACTTGGCTGAAGCTAAAGCTTAGCTAAAAGCCTACCAGCCATTTGGCTGCTCTCCGGGTTTTAAAGGTAGAAAGGTAGAAGCCTGGGACTCCTAGTGTTAAGAATTCTGAGTGACTAGGGCCGTTTGTATTTGCCTTCTCGTGGACTTGTGATACGTCATCAGTCGCGGACCAAGTACTGTTCCAGAATGCGTCAAGTAGCCAAGTACGCTCAAAATTCCCGGATGTGCTCTCGCTATCATTTCATTTGTTTGTTCATTTTCAGGCACAACAAATACCTATATTGAACATAAAATGCACAAAACAAAAAACAAAAATTGCCTGCTATGCGTTCTCCCATTCTGTCGAGCACGCTTCGGTGCTGATTGGTGTAGACTTGATGCAGTCAAATATCCCAGAATGCATTTCGTCCAAAACGGAAACGCGGCAATGGCGGAGGAGAGTGATAAAGGCTGAATTCGTCCTTTATTACCTTTTTTTCTTCTTGGTGCTTATTGGCATTTAACAAACAACGAATTGGTATATTACTGCCACCAACTAGAGTGGAGTGTGGACTGGATGTCGCATAAGGATTAGATCCAATCATACAAATGTGTTTGTCTTAAGTATTGTGTGATAACTTTTATTTCTTGAGTTATTTCCAAGCAACTCAGTTAAATCTAGTTTCAGTTTAATTCTATTTAGGCTTTGAACCAGTTGTCTTCTTTTTTCCTCATGCCTCTCGACAGTGTAGTATAGCATGCTGTACTGTCTCATTATCTCCACAATACACAGCACATTTTCCAGTGCAATGGTTCCCTAAAATAAATAGTGTGCTGTTTAGCCAGGTGTGCCCAAAGCGGTCTCTCTCTTTATCAGTTGTCATGTGTAGGTCCCCACCCTCCTCACCTGTGGATCGACACCCACCTGTTTCTGACAAGCAGTCACTACCCCCTACTTAAGACAGTGGCCGAGGGTCATTCCTCGCTGGATTGCTGACCTACCTCATTAGTGAATCACCAGCTCATCTCAGTATTTTCTGACAAGCTAATAAGCGAGTTATTGTGAGCGATAACTCAATTTATAAAGTAATACATACAGAGAAAAGACTGCTGTATTTACTGTAGCACACAGGTTTCCAGCTGTTTTAAGCCGCATGATACCTGCTGAGAACACCTGAGACCCAGCACATTGTTTTCAAAACCCCCACTGGCTTTCAACACTCAGTGGAAATTAAACATTATTGCTGACAAATAATGTTTGGTTTATTTCAGTATTTTATTTGATTCCGAGCAAATCGGTTATAGCCAAGATTAAAGTTAGTTTTATTGAACCCTAATGTCTCACTCAAGAGTTGTCGGTGAATTTGGAAATTAATCTTTGCTCATCCTAACTGCTTGGTGTAGTAATGTGCTATTCTTATTTTAACAATTTATTAAAGCTAACATTGAAAATATTTTAATCCAGGAGCAAAGTTCGAGCATTTTCACCAGAAACAGAAACATCTGGTCAAGCATGATGTTGTTGTACATGGAAATTAAAAAAAAAAAAAAAGGGGGGGGGGGGGGGGGGAGGGAGTAATATTAACTCCATTCTAAACATTAGCTGTCTGTACATTTTTGGAGTCTATTACAAATAATAATAATAATAATAATAATAATAATAATAATAATAATTCTAACATCCACCATGTTATAAAAACTCTGTTAAAGGAGAGTTCCATTGTACCATGTGAAACTAACTTAACATCAAAACATCAACCACTTAACAAACTCTGAAAGCTTTTGAGTTTATTTGTCTCCTCTCATAAGGAAAATGAACCCAACAATTTGCTGGGACTCAGTTGGATAGCTCATTTTACAATGTATTTTAATAGAGAGAATCTTCCTTCAACCTACTCTTTCAGTTCTAAGTGCTTGCAGATACGCTACAGACAGCATTTAAAACATCAGCAAACATTGAGCTTTTGAGTATGGAAGAGGATTAGGGGCACAAAAAGAAAAAAAGTGGGCATGTCTTTTTTTCTTCTTTTCCAAGAACTGAGATTAAAATCAGAATTCTGAGAAAAAAAAATTCTGGGGAAAAAGTCAGAATTCAGACTTTTTCTCAGAATTCTGGAAAAGAAACAAAAAACAAAGACTTTTTTTTTTTCCAGTGGCCCTAATCCTTTTCTATAATTGAGCCTTTAATCAGCTTTTACAGTTTTTCCCAATTGTTTACACACATTTTTTGAAAGCATGCCTCACTACACACAAATCAAAAAAACACACACACAATGGGCAAAACCCTTCAATTGTCCTGCAAAATGAAACTCTACATTCAAAACAATGTAATTTCTTCTTACAAGAAGTCACAGACCAGGCAACAAAAGAAGTTTGACTTGTTGTACGTCGGAAACCACAGCAAAATACGGAGAGTGTCCTCAACAGCCAGAAGAGAGGAGGATATGATACCGAGGATGTGGACAACTGGGTGAAGAATTTGTCTGACAGACAGATCACCCAAACAGAGAAAAACATCCTTGCTAAAGGGTTGAATTTTGCTGTCACGCTGAGACAAATCCCGCTAGTGGACCTGATCACAGCCACAGAAACAGCAATTTGAAATAACAATATTGCAGAAGTGGAAGCAGAGCAACTACGGACGAAAGTTTTAGCCTGTCTCAGCAATGCAAAGCCCCCAGCGTCCAACATCACCATGGAGGAGAGGAAGGCACTCACATCACTTAGTGATGACAACAACATTATCATCCTTCTGGCGGACAAGGGTAGGTGCACAGTATTGCTAAACCAAAAAGACTATCATGAGAACCACCTGTCCTCAGACATCCTGGTGAACTTCTATCGCTGCACCATCGAGAGCATCCTGACCAACTGTATAACAGTCTGGTACGGGAACTGCTCTGCCTCGGACCGGAAGGCGTTGCAGAGGGTCGTGAAAACTGCCCAGCGCATCGCCGGAGCACCACTTCCTGCCATAAAAGACATCTACAGGAAGCGGTGTCTGAAAAGGGCTGGGAAAATCATCAAAGACCCCAGTCACCCATCACATGGACTCTTCACCCTCCTGCCCTCTGGGAGGCGCTACAGGAGCCTCCGGACTAAGACCACCAGGTACCGGAACAGCTTCTTCCCCACAGCTGTCAGACTCCTGAACTCTGCCTCCTGACATCTGACCCACGTTAAACTCATGGACTGAACATACACACACCCACAATGGACAACTGTACCCTCAAACACACAATAATAACATGGACTGAACCACCACTCACAACCACCAGCACTTTATATAGCCTCTGTAGAAACTATCTACACCCTCACTTATCTTAACTGCACTAATGTATAGCTCTGTGTAAATAATCATTCTGTACATTCAATAATCTTTAATCCTACAACTGTTTACAACTTGCATAGTTCACATTTCTGTATAGCTGTATATCTCAGATTCTGTAGAGTTTTTATATCCTGTACATAGCTTGTACTCACTACAGCCTGTACATACTTATAGTTATAGAATATTCACAACATACTTCATACCGTGTACATTATAACATACCATAATAGACCCATTTCTGTAATATACTCACATATCTATATTATAATATATATTGTAATATATCTATATCACTAAAGCACTTCTGGATAGATGCAAACTGCATTTCGTTGCCCTGTACCTGTGCATGTGCAATGACAATAAAGTTGAATTCTATTCTATTCTATTCTAAAATACTTATGAGCCCCTGAAACGAGACCCAGGAAGTGGCTACAAGAAGAGGGTGAGAGACTGTCTGAAGCAGTTAGACCAAGACAAGGCTATCAACCGGACCTCATCCAGGGGGGTCTACACCAAGTCTGAAAGGTTTACCAAAGTTACATAAACAGGGTGCACCTTTAAGACCGATTGTCTGTATGATCAACTCTGTCACCTATAACATCTCCAAGTTTCTGGCTTCAATCCTCAGCCTGTCACGGTCCTGGGTCTTATGACCCAGTGTTTTGAGTTTCAGTTCTTTTGATGCTGTTAGTGTATGTTCTAGCTTATGTTTCCTATGTGCATCTGTTTATCAGTTCCCCCTTGTATTGTCATACCCAGTGAAGTCTCCCTTGCCCTTCGCTTCGTGTGTTTCTTATCTATGTGTCTTATGCTGTCAGGTCTGCGTTTCATTATATTTCCTGTTTTATTTTGAAGGGTTCCTGTGTCCCTAGGTTCGATGTTGTTAATGTTACGCTCCCCTTGTCACGTCGTTATGTTCATGTGTGTCAGCTGTTTCCCCATGTGTTCCCACTTTCCTCATTATCCTCCTGTGTGTATTTAGTCCGCGTGCTTTCAGTCATTCCTGGTCAGGTCGTACTGTCACAGTCTGGCTGGGGCAGACTGTATGTGTTGCAAAAGAGGACTCAAACGCAGACCAAAACGTGGCGTGGATTAACAAAAACAAGCCGTTTATTGAGGCTAGCAACGAGGGTACAAATAATAGGGCATTGGTGAACACTAAACACTAACCTAAACTGGGTGAACTAAAACTAAACATGAAAAACCTTAAGCATAGTGAACTGACAGAGATACCTGGAGATGAGACATGGATGAGCAGACGACCTGACCAGGAATGACTGAAAGCACGCGGACTAAATACACACAGGAGGAAAGTGGGAACACATGGGGAAACAGCTGACACACATGAACATAACGACGTGACAAGGGGAGCGTAACATTAACAACATCGAACCTAGGGACACAGGAACCCTTCAAAATAAAACAGGAAATCTAATGAAACGCAGACCTGACAGCATAAGACACATAGATAAGAAACACACGAAGCGAAGGGCAAGGGAGACTTCACTGGGTATGACAATACAAGGGGGAACTGATAAACAGATGCACATAGGAAACATAATAAGCTAGAACATACACTAACAGCATCAAAAGAACTGAAACTCAAAACACTGGGTCATAAGACCCAGGACCGTGACACAACCCGCTGGTGGGCACCACATCCAGAACACCCTGGATTTTGTTGGGAAGGTGAGAGATGTCATTATGGAGGCAGATGAAACCATGGTTTCGTACGACGTTACATCTCTCTTCACTTGCATCCCAGTCACGGAAGTGTTGGAGGTAGTTCGTAAGAGATTACAGGATGACACCAACCTCAGCAACAGGACCGCTCTCAGCACCGACCAAGTGTGTTTGAACTGTGTCTTCATTCCACCTACTTCACATACAAGGGTCAGTTCTACAGGCAGAAACATGGGTGTGCCGTGGGCTCCCCAGTTTCACCCATCGTGGCCAATTTGTACATGGAGGAAGGGGAAAAGAGGCCTTTGCTATCCTCCCCTGGAACAACACCAAGTCATTGGTTCAGGTATGTGGATGACACCGGGGTGAAAATCAAATCTCATACCACAATTCACGGATCACATTAACTCGGTGGACCGACACATCAAATTCACCAGGGAGGATATGAAAAGAGGCAGGTTAGCCTTCTTAGACTGTGAGATTTCCATCAGTAATGGGGGACATCTAAAAGCTGATGTGTACAGGAAACCTACGGATACGAATCAGTATCTAAGGTTTGACTCTCATCATCCACTGGAGCACAAACTGGGTGTCATCAGGACGCTACCACACAGAGCAAACACCATCCCCACTGACACAGCAGCCAGGGAGGCAGAAGAACATCAGGAAGGCCCTGAGTAACTGTGGTTATCCCAGCTGGACTTTTGTCAAAGCTGGAAAGGCTCCAAAAGAAAGCTCCAGCAGATCCAGGAGAGAAGGACAAACGCCGCCCAAGTGAAAACCTGTAGTGATCCTGTATATGTCAGGACTATCGGAGCAGCTGAGACACATTTTTTCTAAACACCAGGTCTCTGTGGCTTTTAAACCCCAAAACACGCTGCACCAAAAACTGGTGCACCCCAAGGATCGGGTCCCCCGACACAAACAGAGTAACATAGTGTACGCTGTTCAGTGCAGGAGGAGTGCCAGGATTTATACGTCGGGGAAACCAAACAACCTCTGGCTACAACACAGAAGAGTCACCTGCAGTCTATCTACACCTACAGGCCAGTGGACACTCTTTCAATGATGAGGATGTAACATCCTGGACAGGGAGGAACGCTGGTTTGAGGGCGGAGTCAAGGAGGCCATTTACGTGAAAAGGGAAAGACCATCTCTGAATGGAGGAGGGGCCTAAGGGTACATCTGTCACCATCTTACATGCTGTGATTGCAGCCATTCCCCAACTCTCTGTGAATGGGACTCATGGCCATTGATCAGTGGGCTTTGTTGATCAATGGTCATGAGAATTTGCATAATTATGAATAAGGAACTGACCTCTCAGCCCATTGTTCCTTCATTCGCTGGTTTCAGTCATTATGCAAATGTGCTGTTTATAAGGGTGAAACCTGCAGTCAGCTGAGACTGAAGACGTCACCTGATGATGATGAAATGTTTCTCCCACTGAAAATGCTGCATCCAGATGAACAGAAGCAACTTTTGGAGAATGTAATTTCTTCTCAAAATGGTATTTTGTTTTCAAATGACACACACAACCCATCACCAGTTGAACACTGATGTGCTTAATGTAAAATACTATGACCATTTCTTCTCCAGTCATCATAATGACTACTGTAAGCCTTTTTTTGTTTTGTGTTACACTTACTACAGACAGTACAGTGGCCTGTCAAACAATGGGGAAAAACTGTGAAAGTAGAGATGGTGTCAGTCTCACAAATCCAAACTGAAAGCTACAATAACCCAGTTTTATCTGAATTTGAAAGCAGGAAATTAGAGATCATCCAGATTTGACAAAACAAATAGAGCAGGAAGTTGTTTTTAACACCCTCCACCCCCAAAAAGGGCAAAGTCTAGTAGGATTTGCTGTTAGCTGAACTCAGAGTTGGAGTCAGAGCAATTTCCCTGAAAAAGTATTAATGAACTTAAAGGCAGAAACTCATCATTTTATTTTCATTCTGAATGAGATTTTTCAAATCAAGTAATGTTTTTTTCAGAAACTCATTGTGCCACCTGAGTGGGTCAACTGAGCCACAGGTTGCAGAAATGATCCCCGGCTCCTGCAATAGATTTAAATATCTCGCCCAAGGATACTTAAAACCCTTATTTACCCCATTGCTTTGCAAGTATTACTGCATGTGTGAGAAAGTTAGGAAAAGAGCTTTTAAAAACACTGTATATGTGTGAGATCAGGTAAATGAAATGTGTCCTAGAATTATATAGAATATATAGAATTAAATAGTTTTGAAATGAAAAACAGTGACAATAAAATAATAATAATAATTCTCTTACACAATGTGGATAATGTAAGAGTAAACTTTATCAGATTTTTTTCTTTTGCACTTGGAAAGCCCATTGGCTCCTGACATTATACAGTAACACTGATATGCAGCTGATCAGCCAGGTAATCTTCAATGTCCAGAAATTTAATTTAACAAGTTTGCTGATGCTCTCTTGAACAATACAGAACACTATGAATACTATAGTCAACAAATGTCAAAAAACAGTCCAGGGTACAGATGTGACAGCGATATGATTAGAGCTACAGCACAAAACAAACTTGATGGGCAGAGGAAGAGGAGAATGAAGTACAGGACGTATCAATACTTGTTTTTGTTGTAGTATAAAACTGTATCGCCTGCTTTAAGGGTCATCCTTTTTGTGGAGCAGACTGCTGGTTCACATCAAGGTCCAGCACATTGTAAGTTATAATTTCAACTGCTGAAGCGAATTCCATCTTTTAAAAGATGTACTTCCTTTAAGAAAAGAAAACGAACACAACAGTTTATGGACAAATTCTGGTTTGGGGTGAAATTGTGACAAATGTGACAATGACAATTCCTCACAACTGGGTTTTGACCATATAAATAAAAAAAAAAAGCTTTTTCATTTTGCTGTCTAAAACCTATAACACTTTTTATTTTTTCTAGTCACTGGAGAAACAGCAACAAGTAGCACGATGCTTCTCTTTGGCCTCATGGTGGCATTGTTGTCTTACTGTCACGCTGAATAAGAACCAGATGTTAAAAAAAAAAGACAGACGACAAATAAAATTAAAGAAGTAAAACATCAGTCCCAAACAAACTATTTCAGATCCCCTGAGTTACTAATGCACACATGCTTCAAAACTCATCTGCTTTTCTGTAACTTGCCTCTTTCAGACAGTGAACTTGCTGCTTATGTTTCCAGGAAGACCATGACATCTGAAAAGCTGATAGAGGCAACAAGGATGCTACTTTTTCCCTACAGCTCATCTTGTAAACTTACACTAAAATGTTGTTATGACCATAATCAGGTGACTGTGGGATTTCTCTGTGTTTTGAATGAATACCTAACATGCTAGGATTCGAAGTTGACAGTTGTCAAAGTTGATTTGGTCAGTGACAGTTACTGCAGTTATCAACCCAAGTTTAAGCATCATTCCAAGTGTTAGTGGGAGTGGTTTGTTTGGTTGTTTTCTTTTTTTTCACTTTGGAATGGAAACAAACAGGTTTCATTTTGGTAGAAAAGAAAAAATGTGATACAAATGTGCTCATTATCAGCATTCTATTCATGCTTTCTAAAAACACAGTACCAGTACAATAAAAAAAAGTTGAATATGGGAATCATTTTAAAACTTTTTTTGTTATAATGCAATCTTTGTGTGGTTGACCAAAGCAGGTATTGCAAAGTCTAATAGAAAACTGGATTGTAATAGATACATTTAAGAAGGGAAAATAATTAACTTAAATCTGAAAACATCTAAACCTGGTCATGTGTTCGTGTTGAAGTTGTTTTCAGACATAAATACAGCTCTGAATCTTCAATTTTTCAGCTCCCTGCTTCTTCCCTGATTTCTGTTTTTGTTGTGCCTCCTGCATTCGATATGCTGTCTTAACACTATCCTAAACTGGTTTTTATTCGGCTATTCCTAATGTATTCTGCATGTAAGAAAGGTAAAATTGTGGAACTTGATTCTCCTGATATTCTCCAGATTTTTTGTTTTAAAATAGCTTTAAACACATTTACAGCACGATTTTGCAGAGGTGCTCTGTGTAAGAGTCTGTTTTGCTCACATGAGGCATGTTTCAAACTCGAATTCTGTTGCATAGTCAGAGCTTTTTGAGTTTCAAAATCTGAAAACAATGTTTAAGTGTAGCTTTCTTGTCTGTGGAGGGCAACAGTTGGGCTGTGTTACTTAATGCATGTATATGTGATATGTTTGGCTCGCTGGACTTTTTTGATAAGCAAAACACAAAGTCTATTTCAGGATTATTCTCCTGTACTCAGAGTCGTGAATACGAGTCAGCACACAGTCTTTGACCAGCAGATGTTCTCTGGTGGAGATAAGGATCTAGACCCTCCGTTCTTGTCATACTTCTTATCAGCCACCAGTGATCCGGCAGGCTTGTGCCTTTGTTCAACTTCATCCTGTGTTGAGCTGCTTTCGTCCCCATCTTCCTCTTCATTGTCACTTCTTTCATCTTTGGTTAGCTGAATGAAATGATTACAGTAAAAATACAGAATGAAAAACATGATGGGAAAATCAACAGAAAAGGAGACTGTATTTAGAAAAAAGCCGCCAAAGAGGACAAAATGTCTACTTGAAAGCAGATTTGAAATCTGAGATGCAGCAGAGAACTCTGGGTAGCAGTTTGGCTTCCTTTCAATGTAAAACACAAAGCTTTGTTGAGCATTTTGAAGCCTGGACATTAACATTTTGCTCATCACAATGCAGGTTTTTTAACAACGTAGTGACATATTTGGACGAAATGATGCATTTTAAAGTTACCACGTAAGAGTGATCTGCATTTATAGGATGCAAAGAACCACATACCTGCTATTTAAAAGATCCATTTTTGCTAGGCGTGTTGGTTTGAGTTACTAACTAACCTTTTGAACCATGTTTGTGGTATGTTTGGAGTATTTCATTGAAAATTGCATGTTTTATTAGCTTTCTTACATCACTGGGAAACTAGGTCAGTAAGGTACTTAAAACCTACTTGATGGTCTGGCCTTTACCTGAGTTCTTGAAGGCTCTGGATGTTGTAGGGCTGTCTTGGTTGACATGCCTCTGCAACATCGCAGAGTTTGTTCATTAGTCAAACTTTGAACGCAGGGTACATGTTTTAATTCTGGTTGGGGAACACTTGGCCAGCTCTTTATCATCTCAAGGACGTTCGAGTTTGCCCACCCAGTCCACATGTATTTTATGGCCCTCTGAGTATCCTGTGGGTGTTCTTTAGGAGTGTGGGGTGTAAAGAGAGACGTGGATAAATACTGTCACAGCAGACTTACTGTGCCAAACATAAATTTCCTGATCATGCGTAGAATGAGGTAGGCCCAGAAAATGTGCAGACAAAGCAGGACCACCAGCATTGTGTTGAAGAAGTAGTAACCAAAGAAGGCAGGGTAATAGAGAACAGGGTAGACCCAAGTACAGTGGATCAGCCTGAAACACAAGCATATCAAAAATGTAAAAATCTGTTACATACTAAATGTAATACATGTATAGGAAATCTGCTTGAGTATGAATGAACAAAGACCAATAAACTTAGTTCACTGGTTACTTTAGACTTAATTTGAAGAAAAAAACACACAACTTAAGTCTTATTTATCGGCTTACCAAAATGGAAAGATGATCAGTCGTGTTACCATGAACACTATGGCAAACAAAACAAAGAGAGTTTTGCAGGTTTTCTCCCATTTGGCATAGTTGAATAATTTGGCAGACTAAAAGAAAAATGAGTTTTACCATTAATTAACAACACACATATACACACAGCAGGTTTTATGTAGGATAAAGACCCAGTAAGTCCCAACAATCAGTTGACCCGCATGAGAAGGCACTTGGTGACAGCGAAGGAAAAACTCCCTTTTCACAGGAAGAAACCTCTGGCAGAACCAGGTCAGCCATCTCCCACGACTGGTGGAGAGTGAAAAGGGTTCAGTGAAGTAGAAACACTTCCATCATATTCTAGATCTCAAATATTTTCTTTTCTTTAATATGTGGCAAACCACAAAGTAACAGAAACAGGTATTGGCACTTTGCATGTTTTATCTGCTTTCTGACAATTCACAAGAGAAAACTTCAAAAAGTGTATTTTTGAAAAATATCACCATGTGGTCATTGTTCAGAATACGTTACTGCTTAGGTGAGGTCTCATTTTTACCCATGCTGCTCGTTTTTGAGCTAAGATTCCTTTTGTGTCACAACTATTTTCATTTACCTGCAATACCAGGTGGATTTATTTTGAACTGTAAGCAGTGTCCAGTTACTAAAGGTTAATCTATACCTTCATGTGGCCACCAAACATGTGGCCGAGACTGACCTCTAGGAAAACATCGGAAGCATCATGGATAAGCATAACCAGTGTTCCTACACGGATGTAGTTGGCACACCAGGAAAAGGATAAGAGGACCAGAGTGGCCAAGTGGTGGATGATTTGCTCCTTAAAGTCCTGATGGAGATAAGAAACACACAAAAACACACAAAGAAAACTCCAATCAACACAGGGAGTACTGTTTCATCACAAATCATGTTTGCATATTAAAAAAAGGTACATGTTGTTAAATGACAAAAGGACAAGAAAAGCAAAGAGAGAGAGAGAGAAATACAGAAAGTCATGACGCAGAAAACAGCGCTGACTCTGCCAAGTTAAAATAAATAAATAAATAAACATTTCTAACGTTATTTACACTTTTCATAATAGTGGAACAAGTTTCAGAATGCATCAATTATAATAATACCATTAAATATGTACATATATTTATTAGTTTCAGATGTAGCCATTCTTGTATTTTGCTTGTTTACATTCTTGTATTTTGCACAACTCTGTTGCTTGTGAAGCTCGCACACAAGAATTTCACTCACATGTGCTGTACCAGTGTACCTGCACATGTGATGTGACAATAAAAGTGATTTGATTTGATTTTGATTTGATTTGAAATATAAAAAATACCATAAAAGACAGGAAGAACTTTTTCCCCATTTCCTGCATTCTAATAGTTATCTTTGTACACTCCAACAGAATCTAATTAACAGGAGGCAAGGTTATTATCGTTAACGAAAACTAACGAAATAACAACTAGAACGAATCATTTTCGTTATCGGAAATAAAAATAAAAACAAGACTTTGCAAAAAAATGAAAACCAACTAAAACTGTAATGAGTGTTCACAAAACTAACTAAAATTAACTAAATTTATAGCGAAAATGTGTTTAGTTTTCATTGATGTGTGCGTGTCCTACAATAGTCAAGGGTGAAAATGAAGTGTAGTTTCCAGATTTATTCTTGCTGTGTCACATTATGCCAGCAGGTGGCAGCACGTTAGTCGAATCCAATTTGGGATTACTTTGAATATGACTGTGTTTTGGATAAAGCAAGTGTCTTGTAGTGGAAAGAGACAAATTATGAGGGACATTTCTAAAGGGGAAAAAATCCCACAAACCTTAAAGTGCACTTGAAAAGCTCACACATATATACAATAAAAATTCATTAATTAATTAATTAATTAAAAAAAAAAAAAAAAAAAAAAAAGCTCACACAAGAAGGCTAACCTAGCTTACCTTGAGAAGGTAAGGGAGCACACTCAACCCTCATCCCCAGAAACAGAAGCTAACCCCGGGCAAGGCAGCGTGATGCATCCCGAGACAACTCCACAAAAAACATTAATGCAGTGGTTGCAACAGCGAGCCGATGGCTGCTGGTTGGTCAATTTGCAGGAACATCACAAGCGAGAGAAAGCGTTGATGAATATGTTTATTGAGACGGGGACATCTACACAACTGTGTGAGTCAGTTGCCTTCAAAAAGTTTAGCAATTCACTTGAACCAAAATTACGAACACCTGGTGCTGCAAAAGTTAATAGTCTCATTGGGGCCAAGATTTATCTTTTATAGTTGCCTGCTATCAATGGTTGTTCATCTGGCCTTTTTTTTTTTTTTTAAGAACCCAGAGGTTCCCCATAGGTGGGAATGTGAGTTGTCTGTCTCTGCGTGTTCGCCCTGCGACCTGTCCAGGGTGCAGGGTATGGCAGCTGGAATAGCAACATACCCAAAGATGAGCAGAAGAGCATGACTGATATGATGAAACTGGGATTTTGTTACACTTAAATGTTGCAAACAACTAAAAAAACAAAACAAAAAAAAACTAAACTAGCAAACAAATGGTAAAAACTAATTAAAACTGATATAAATTTGAAAATCTGAAGTCAAAACTAAATAAAAATAAAAACTAATGAAAATTGCAAAACTATTAAAACCCTGTCAGGAGGTTTCATGTATTAGAAAGAAAGGGAAACTTCTTCACATGCCTGATCACAATAGGTTAAACATGTTTTATTTTGTTTTGTTTTTTTATCTTTCTCTACAACAGGTAGCATTGATAAGACAACTCATATGTCTTCAGAAGGGCTATAGTGTGTACTGGAAAGAAAGGGACCAAGCACCGAGTCTTAAAGGTAATAAAATTAGATTGAATAGATGCTTGGACTGTTTTCTTTGCAATGTTGCTATGACTGATCAGTTAAAGTAGCTCTGCACCCAAAATGCCAAGATTATATCAGTCCATCAGTGTGGCTGATATCTGTTCTCACCAAGCCTGCTGTTTCTATGAAGGATAGCATCTTATTTTCAGTTGAAGTGAACTCTTTAAAATGCAGACAGTAAGACACAGAAAGTAAGGTTTAATTGTTTGTTTAGCTTTCATGTATGCCCACTCTCTTCTGTAAGATTTTCCTTTCTCTCACGATCATTTCTTAGTACTACGTATGTTCATTTTGTACAGATAGCGATTCAAATAATTCCATTAGAATGTCAGTTAAACATCTGGAATATTGATTTGGTCAGTAAGGTAGTAAATGGGGTTGTTAATCAGTTTTAGCTTCTTCGGTTTCAAGAGGAGCAACAATGAGACAACCTCCAAAACAATTCAATTCAATAAAACTTTATTGATCCTGAAGGTTGACCCCGAAGGAAATGAGTAAGCAATGGTATTACAAGTGGAGGCTACTGACATTTTTCCCTCCACATCTGTTCGGATTGTTTTTTCACTGCTACTTCCTTTTGGCTAGGATAAGTATCACTACTGGTAGCATGATGCAATACCTGGACCCTACAGAGGTTGCACAGATATTTCAACTCATCCAGGATGGCTCATCAATATGTACCATTGGCAGAAGGTTTGCTGTATCTCCTAGCAAAGTCTCAAGAGAGGAGATACTAGGAGATAGGCTGTTACTCTAGGAGCCCTGGTAGAAGGTCTTCAACCATCAGGAGGTCCAGTATCTGCTCTTTTGTGCAGGGAGCATGAAGAGCATTGCCAGAGTCCAACAAAATGACCCCCAGCAGGCCACTTGTGTGTGTCTCTGACCAGACAATCAGAACCAAACTTCATGAGGGTGGCCTGAAGGCCCTGTGCTCACTGCCCAGCACCATGGTGCTCGATTGGCATTCACCATACAATACAAGAATTGGAAGGTCCTGCACTGGTGCCCAGTGTTTTTCACAGATTAGAGCAGGTTCATGTGACAGACATGAATGGGTCTGGAGAAGCAGTGGAGAACACTACCTGAGCTACCTGTAACATCGTTCAGTATGACTGGTTTGCTGGTGGATCAGCGATCGTGTGGGGAGGAATATCCATGGAGAGACAAACAGACCTCTACAGGCTAAACGGTAAATGGACTAGTTCTTATATAGCACTTTACTACTCTGTCTGAGCACACAAAATGTTTCATGCAACTTGCCTCATTTATCAATTGACACCTATTTATACAAGCACTTTTTTCTATGCTTTATTTCTCCACAGAAGTGCTTTCTATCTAACATTCACACACATTCATACTCATGTGGATGCATCGGAGAGCAACCTAGGGTTAGTATCTTGCCCAAGTATACTTGGCTTGGCAGACTGGAGCAGCCATCGATCAAACCACCAAACTTCCAAACCTCCCATACCTCCTGAACTAAGTCATGGTGCAGTAGGCCCTGGGTTCCTCCTTGTGCATGACAATGCCTGGCCTCAAATGGTGAGAGTATGCAGACAGTGCCTGAAGGATCGAGGAATTGATACCACTGACTGGCTCCCATGCTTGCCTGACCTAAGTCCAATAGAACACCTTTGAGGCATTATGTTTCAGTTTATCCAACACTGCCAGGTTGCACCTCATGGAGGAGCTGAGTGATACCCAGGTATGGGTGAGGTCTTCTGGTTAGGTCTGTCTTCTAGTGAAACAGGTGTTTGAAGAGGAGTGGGAAGAAATAACACTTATGTACTCCCACCCCCTTCAGATATTTATAGTTCAGTCATGTAGCTGAGCAGCTGCTTCCTGAGTATATGTAATACATTATATAACAATGATAATTTACCACACTAGAAATATCTATATTGAAAAGACCTCTTGTAGCTTAATGCTGCCCTCATCCCTGTACTGCATAAAAACCACATCTTTATACACTGATTTAAATTTGTGGACATTTGGACATTGCTTGTGCTTAACCTCACACACAGACACACAAAAACCTTTCCTAGTAGTTCTCACCACAACTCATAGCCCCACTGCAGAGAGAGAAGTGTAATATATAAAACTGTAACAATACAACTGAGCGTAA
Organism: Mchenga conophoros; assembly: GCF_057382185.1. NCBI lineage: Eukaryota > Metazoa > Chordata > Actinopteri > Cichliformes > Cichlidae > Mchenga > Mchenga conophoros. Next base: position 41,600,577 of record NC_140526.1, read on the forward strand.
GGCAGACAAGACAAGAGATTATCAGAATAAAACAGGAAACAGAAAGTGAACTTGTGACACCAAGAAAAGATTGACTACAAAGGAGACGCTGATGGCAAGACACATGGATGAGATTAGGAATAACAAAAACCAGAAACTAGAAATAAACGCAGACCCAACAGAGAAAACTAAACTATACAGAGTTAGCACTTAAGTCATCTCTTAGATGCAGCAGAAAGAATCGCGAGTCCACAACAAACTCAAAGGTCCAGAGACGCAGGAACACTGAGCACCACTTTGAGTTGCTGCAATTAAATGTTGGGAAATGGACGAGCCTGCCGCTGCCGCTTTTTCAATTTGATTCTCTGCTTTTGAATTCAGGTGTCTGTAGGCTAATCATTTTAATTTCAGTTTCAACAATATAGCATCCTTTCCAACAAATTACCCAGTCTATACGAGTACGAGTCTGCTGTCTTCATTTATTTTCTTGAGCAGTATGTATAATTGCATTTGTTGAGTATTGTATTGTTGAGATTCAAATATTAATATTAGCCTGAAGTTTCGAAAAAATAATATTACCTTTTTTAATACTCATACTCTTTCACATATTTAGAAATGGTTAAAATTATACATTACATATTATGTAAAGAAAAAAAGAAAGCAGATGAATGAACCTAATTGAAGTTTGTGGTCTCTAAGAACCACTACTTACCTTCCTCTTGACATCAAAAGCAACACTGAAGAGAAGACAGCCATAGAAACTCATTTCCAAGATATAATACCAGTACTGAGACTCTAGCATGGTCTGCAGACAGGGAGACAAAGAGACAGATTCAAGAAGACGGGACAAAATTATAATCAGTTATACAGACAAAAGGTTTGTCCCATAAGGTTCTGTTTTTTTCCCCTAGACCTTAAGGCTAAAAATAAGCTGCAGAGGAATCTATTGTTTACACCAATTTGCAGCTTTCCACGTAAATGCTAGTACAGGTTGATGCTTCTGTTAAACACTGAAAGAAAAGGAAATCTGAGTACTAGTAATTAAAGTCCCACATGGCAAGAAACATGGCAGGTTTACAATCCTTTCACAAAGTATAGCCCTGTTTTTTCAGTTTGTACTGATTGCAAAAATAAATAAATGTATCGTCTGCTTTGTCTGAATGTCTGCTGAACTTCACATCTGTAGTGGTGTACAGAAGAGAAATTACAAAAATGTGTGATGCCCAAAAATCTATGGACCTAACCGGATGTTAGATGGACATCTATAAGTAGCGTGGGATGGATGATTGGATAATTGGATCCATCATCCCATTGGATGATGGATAATTGGTAGAATTCTGAGTTCTTTTTTTCTGAGTTTGTTTTTTACTCTTTTTTTTTATTGCCCTTGCCTGTGTTTTCCGTATGTTTCCTCAGTGGTTTTGTGGTTTTCTGTGTTTTTGCTCTTGATGATTGATTGATGATTATGGCATGTGGTGTGGGAGAGTATGCAACAAACCTGCTTGGGAAAACCTGTCCATACTTCCCTAGTATCATAAAGCCATTCTTTCTGCAGAAAAAAAAGGTATTATATTTGTACAGGTAATGCAAAATAAAGAAGAGTGGTGAAATGTTAACTTATAAAGAGCTGTTCAGACAAAAGCCTAATGAGTAAAGAGACTTAATCATTTAACCATCACTGCCTTGAGTTGGAAAAATGTTGAAATGGTTATGTTACTTACATCATGCAGTGCTACCATTCCTCCAATAAATGCAGACAGGTAGAAAACAAATCGCCAGCTGTTGGGACACAATAAAGTTGCTGTTAATATCAGAATAATCACAAATACACACACTCACAAAAGCAGAGCGTAGTAACCTGGCCTCTGTGAATTTCTTCAGAACTCCAGGGCGGTCCTGTCTGCGTCTTCTTCTAAACCAGCGCTCCACTTGTCTCGTGGACAGACTGCTTTTCTTAGACAACCCATCAATGTCAACCTGGTATTAAATACACATGCAGACAGACACAAAAACACATGCATGTTTGTTTACATATGTGTATCGTGTAGGTGCTTAAATGTATATCTCTAGCCCGCTCGTTTCAGATACATAAATAATGTAGTTTTGTCAAAACTGCAGGAATCTCTCAGGCACATTTGCAAACAAACGCTGGAAAGTGTGGAGTCACACTTCAGGCTGTTGAAGGTAATTAAAGAGCAGAAATATATCCGCAAGCTTTGAGACATCCTTGACTTTCACTGCGAGAAACAGTAGCTTGCAGTCAGCAGAACTCCAGAAATGTATCGATGTAATTTGTCGTGATTTGGTAATCTGTTAATAATGTACATCACTTATGGAAAATGTGCATGTCCGCTGACTCAAACCAGTACAGTTTAAAACAAATATGTTATATTTGGACATTTGTTCATAATGAAGGTGGCACAGTGGTGGAGTGGTACACACTGCAGCAAGAAAGTCCATGGTTCAGATCCGGTCTGGTCTCATGTTCCCACTCTCTACGGGAACATGAGATTGCATCAAAAACATGCATCAAGAGGGAGGGGTGGTTGGTAGGTAGGTAGAGGGATACTTTATTGAACACAAACACATATACGGTCCCTCGCTATAACGCAGTTCACCTTTCACGGTCTCACTGTTTCGCATTGTGTTCTGCGTCCTGATCGGCTGTAGACAATTGTCAATCAATCTCGTGCCGTGTCTCCTGTGGCTGGATTTTGCACTGTCAGAGGCCCCTGTGGGTGCCTTTGGTTTCATTCTTTAATACTGGACTTATTTTTCTACTAAGGTTTGAACTTTGAGAGTTTAAACAAGAGAGAAAAGTGTGAAAATGTTCACGCCTGTCTGAGAAAAGTGTACAAAGTGTGTAGTGAGGGGTTTTACAGCCTTAAAACATCTATAATAGCTGTAGAAAATAAAGTTGGCTACTTTGCAGATTTTACCTATCGCGGAATATTTTTAGAACGTAACTCCTGCGATAAATGAGGGACGACTGTACCAAATACACTAACAGAAAGCAAACTGGCTACACCAAGTTACAAAAAAAAAAAAGACAAGCATTTGTACAAGAGCTGTACAAACCTAGCCTCCTAACTAAAATACAGTAAATAGCTGTGGAGCAGTGATGAACTATCCCAAAATAAGTGAAATAAGTAAATAACTGTAGTGCAATGACAGTCTAACCACCAGAATTGTACGACCAGCAAAAATGAACAGTCCTTGAGTGTGTATGGGCGAGGTTGTGAAGGGGCCCATTAGTCCACCTTACCCCTGCGCCTGACTGCTTTGTTAGATGTATAGTCCTTGGAACAAAGGACTTCCTTAGCATGTCTGTAGAGTGACAAGAGTCTGCCAATGAACTAGCTTCTCTGCTTGTTGAAGATTAAGTGTTGGTCATTGTCCATGATGGACAGCAGCTTGTTCAGGGTCCTTTTCCCTGCCACCAATGTAAAGAGCCAGCTTTCTTCACAACTTGTCCAGCTTGTCTGTTGGCATCTCTCTTTCTCTTTTGGATGCTGCCTCACCAGGACACCAGCGCACAGAAGAGGACACTGGTGATGACTGACTGGTAAAATATAAACAAGAATTTGCTGCAGATGGTAAACAACCCCAATTTCCTCAGGAAGCTCAGCCAGCCCTTTTTTGTAGAGTATATCTATGTTCACTAACCAGTCCAGTGTGGTATCCAGACAGAGTCCCAGGTACCTGTAGGTACTGACAAATTCCAATTGATACAGGTAGTGCAGAATGCCTAGCCCTGCGGAAGTCTACCTTACGTCAGTTTACAAAGTCCAATCAAGCTCCTATACTCTCCCTCCTGTCCCTCCATGATATGCCCAACTATAGCTGTGTTATTAGAAAACTTCTCCATGTGACATGTTGCAGAGTTGTAGCTGAAGTCAGCCATGTACAGGGCAAAAAGGACAGGAGAGAGCACTGAGAGAGCATTTTTAGGTCACCAATGCTGCTGACCACGGTCTCTGAGGTGCAGTGTCTCAGCCTCACAAACTGTGTGAGGTTCGCTATTGAGGACACCAGGAGTCCAGCCCCATCTGCAACAACTAGTCTCTCAGTAGTGGGGACTGTATAGTGTTAAATGTGCTGGAGAAAGGACTTCCAGGTCGCACAGTGGAGGTAGCTACGTAGAACTACTGCTTCTGGCTCGAAATACTAACAAGATAAAAAGCTAACTAGGATGGGGCTATGGTGAATGACAAACACGGCAAGGTGAAAACCAAGAGAAGGGTGATAACTATGACTGCAATGTATACTGAAGAAAGTGAAGCTAACGAAGATGGCGACATTTTGGCTAGTGCTGGGGCTAATGCTAGCAAAAAAGAATGAAATGGAGGAGAACGTCAATATTAACTCATCAATTTAAGGCGATACTTATGGAAATTAGGGAATCGGAAAAGAAAATGTGCAACAGTTTGAAGAAGTTAAGGCCAAAGTGTGCAAAACCAGCGCAAGACTCAAGGAAGCAAATAATCATATTTTGGACATGGAGGAGCAGATTCAAACAATGCAGGATGCTGTTACGGAGCTATTAAAACTACAATCCAAACTCAAGTGACAAATCACCGAAGGATAAAGTTGGGAATGAAGAGAAAAGCGCTCCCACTACTCGGTCCATTACTGCACACTTTCTGAGTTATGAGACAAGACAAATGTGTAATATTTAGAACTATTGCCTTGGCTTAATCGAGATGCAAGGAGTAGTGGTTCATGTGCAGTGTGGAAGAATTGTGCGAGGAGGACTTCTAATCCTGGGCCCCACTCCGAAGTGTGTGGGTCAGCCCACACCTGACTTATTACATCAGGTCTTACAGACCTGAAAATCCTGTTTTATTTTCTTATTATCTGTTTGATTGTTATCTTGTTAACTGTGGTTCTGAGCAGTTTGGAGAAGCGGTATTGTTATGTTTATTTTGACAACAATGTTCCATCTTAAAAATGGCAAACACTGTTAATATCCTCTCCTTTAATGTAAATAGAATAGTCAGCCCACAAAAAGGTCCAACATACTGTTTAAGGTAAAGAAAGAAATGATTCGTGCAGCCCTCCTACAGCAGACGCGTTTGTCAGATAAAGAACACAAAAAACTAGAACAAGGTTTTTGTTACTATGCCTATTCATTATCACAGAGATCTGGGCACTGTAGAGATTTAGCAATTTTAATATCACAACAGATCTGTTTTGAATATTTATTTGATATAAGGGATAGGGAGATCCGATATGTATTGGTAAAATGGAGAACTGATGGTTTTCCACCCACTACCCCCAATATATACACAACTATAGGAATGACTGGGCTTTCGATAAGCTCATGTTTGAGCTGATCTGAAACTGAAGCAATGCTGATATGTGGAGGGGACATGAATATAAGGCTATCCAAATTAGAAATTTCTAAAGCACATATATAGTACAGCAAAAATGGAAAATAAGTTGCATTATTATAATATGTATTTATTGACATCTGGAGAGATGCTAATCCTTCTCGGCTCCCCACTCTACATACTCGAGAACTGATTATTTTACAATTATTACAATTATTTTTTCAGACCTAACAATACCAAAGGTAAACAACAACATTTTGATTGTCAGGACTAAAGGTGTGTGACTTGGTTTACCTGAGCAGGATTTCGACACTGAGTAGTGTAGTAGAACTCCAAGATAGAATTTTCCTCAGCTTTCAGATAGACTCTCTGCTTGATTCCAGCAGAAACTGCAAGTGGTGTTGCTATCCATCTGAAGTACCATAGACATCAGCAAAATGAAATTCAGCACATGATGGAAAATGACATTTTAAGGAGAACAGGTATATTGGGCCGTTACTTTGTCTGTAGCCATGGCTGCGCTTTGTTTGTTAGGCCTGTGGCTGCAACATTTGTTTGTTTGTTTTGTTCTTTTTGTTTTATGTGTGTGTGCAGTAGCGATTGTGCTGGATGGTTGTGCTGGGATCAAATCTATCAGAGCCACACTCCAAGTTAAAGCTGAATTTTTCCATAGCAACACAAAATGAACTATAGTAGCAATAACTATATCCAGCCACAGTATCACCTGTCACAACCAGGAAGACTGGTTACATTTGTGCTTACTCCCAGCAAACACTGTTGATGGTTCACGATGAACGATTAATGAAAAGCAAGTAAGTGAAGTGTTAACCCACCACCACCCACTCCTCTACTGGAGTAGGGTTAGGTGGTTTAGGTGCACAATTTGGAGCTTACCTTTCAAACAGGTATCTGATGAGTAAAAAGGCTAAGGCATAGGGGAGAGTCACATAAAGATTGGAGGCTTTGGCATAGACCCGGCCCTCTTTGTCTTCCAGGTCAGCCCATGTTAGGCCCACAGGCAACCATAGACTGTCTGACCAGAAGCATTCATACAGTGTGTCAAACATCCCTCCTCCCTAAGGGAGCCAAAAGGTTATACAAACAAAAGAGAGGCAAAGGTCATGATATTAGTAGTCATGTAGTACTATATACTATATATATATATATATATATATATATATATATATATATATATATATATATACACACACACACACACACACTTTCCTTTACCTTACATGGGCAGCAGTATGGTAAAATGTTACAGTTACTAAAGTCTACATACAGATCTGTTCAGAAAACAAATATTGACTTATTGATCCTTTCCCTGAGATCACTCCCACACTTTTTCAACAAGGCCTCTCTAAACACAGAAAGAAAGAGTGCTGAAACAGGCAAGGAGTGCCTCACTTGCAACTTGGCAACATATAATTACATTTGAAAGCACTTTTTTAATAAAGTCCAAATAAAGTGATGATAATCACATAATAAAATAATGTGAATTTCAAAGATAGTTCTGAAAAGGACTGTGTAATCTACTCTTCTCTACTGTAGAAGCTGAAAAGTTGATTTCAAGCCATCACCAAACGGTTTCATTTCATTCAACAGTGTTTCATAACATCTCCGTTTAGAGTTGGCTGCATTCACAGGGATCATTTTAAGAAAGCTTCAGTGCCAGCTTATTCTGATGCTGAAACTTTGTGCAACACAACCCTCTTTTAATGTTAGCCTGCACAAAACCTCTCAGCAGAAAGCCCAGCTTAACAGAGAGAGTTGATAACTAACATCATACCTGTTATATCCTACTGGGTTTTTCAGGTAAAGCAAATAAAGCTTGGCTATTGACCTTCCTTGGCAGGATACTCCTATGAAGATCAACCTTTCACAAAGAAAACGTTGTTGACTGTGTCAGTGCCCACGAACCTACTGTAGATTCACTTGCATCACATTTATCTTTACAACAGTTCCCTGTAGCCATATTAGCACACTGTTAAGGAGGCTTCGCATTATAACCCCCAGTCAATAAGGGGACAATAGTTTTCATTACGGTTGTTACTTCCTCTATAAATACTTCAGCTGAAATCTACTGAGAATTGATTCGGTGTGCATGACATGTTCACCCTGTATGCTACAAACACATATCTCTAAATGTGCTGTTTTGTCATCAACGTAGAGTAGTTTTGAATACTTTAACACATCTATAAAGTTTATCTTTAATAAACACAGCACTAACAGAAAATGTAAGAATATGTATTAAATGTGCAGAAAAGTAAAAAGAGTATAATAATGTCAAAGTAAAACTAAATGAAACTTTTAAATCACCTGACTTTGTTCACCCATTAGCTCAGGCTTGGTCTGTTAGCTGTTTGTTTAGTGTTTCAAGTGACATTAGGGTTAGGAAATTTGCCTCTAGTCAAAGTATAATTTCACAGTCAAAGCCATTACCCTTCTTCATAGATGCTGGTTTTATAAATGTGATATGCTATACAGATCCTTTAAGTGACCTTAGACAAATATAGCTTCTTAAACAGCTTACCGCTATTTATTTTTTTTATTTCAAGGAGGCAAACCACATAACTCAGATTTACTGTGATCTTGCTGAGAACAGAGAATCGATTCGTTACAAACCACATCACTTACTGCAGAAAAGCCTGGATCAAATATCTCCTCCTGCCCACAGTTCTAGTTTAAACACAATAGATATCTAGCAAAAACTTGGAAATATTACTCATATTCAAAGGAAGACACGCAATTTGCTTGCTAGTCACATTTCAAGGTCACAGTAAAAGAAAAGCTTACCTTTTCACAGCCAGATAGAACAGGTAAGGGAACTTTTCCACATCAGCTGACTGCTTGTGTTTGCTGTGGAATATGAACACAGATGGGAAAGTCCTACGTTGCCCCCACCCCATCCCCAAACACACTCACACACCTTACCACCACCACCCCCACCATATGACAAGCAATCAGCCACTCTTGTCTTTGTTTGATATTCTTTAGGGTCACACCCACCCAGCGACAATTATCTGGGAAGGGCTTTCAGGAAGTGGAGGTAGGCTAGTGGATTGCCACAACACACAGGCTTTTTTTTTCTCTCTGCCCTCAAAGGATCTAATAACATTGTTTGTACTGTGCTCCTGATAAAATACAAAAGACAAGTTCTCTGACAGAACAAACCCTCCAGGAATAGAAACTGGAAAATGTAAAAATATCCCAGATACTGTATATAATAGACATATTTCTTTAAAAAGAAAGACTAAAGAAAGAAAGAATATTTGCTAAAGTTTACCTATGTTTTATTTTTAAACTTTAGGGTGTGTGTGTGTACAGACGGAACAAATAGCACCAGGACTCTGTACTAAGCTAAAACCAATAGAGAGCTTTGATGAGACTCTAAATTAATCATTAACATAACATAAAAATGAAAAGGTACCTAAAAGTTCCTATTAGGACCAAATACAATGAAACAAACACCTTTAAACATTAAGTTTGTGCAAAAACACCCAAATGTTCATGTTCTGTTAGGGAGGTCAGTACACACATACAGACATATTAACAGAGCAAGTTAGTCTTGTACAAGACTTCCACTGCAGCCTGAGGATGGTATATAAAAACTTTTTCCCAAACAAAGAGGTGTTTTGTAACCATAAGTTCTGGTTTTCAGCTACAGAGACATCACTGGTTTTTGAGGCAATTGTTGCTGAGATTTGACGCTCTGTAAATAAAACTGAATTCAACTGACTTTATTCCAATTTACATATACAGAAGATAATATCCCCTGGCCATAAACCCACAGCTCATTTCCTGAGGATATTATTTGCTTTTTATTCATTTGTAGCCATCTCATGATCTCATTTTTCATTTTCCTACATAAACATTTAGGATAACAAAGGAAAATGTAAAAAAAAATTTTAACATTCAGATGACTCTTAAAAAACTGAGTCTCTTTTTACCCTAAGGATACACAATGCCACCAAAAATGTTATATAGTCAGGTTTTTCTACAGGGTGGCCATTTATATGGATACACCGTAACAACATGGGAATGGTTGGTGATATTAAAGTCCTGTTTGTGGCACATTAGTATATGTGAGGGGGCAAACTCCTCAAGATGGGTGGTGACCATGGTGGCCATTTAGAAGTCGGCCATCTTGGATACAACTTTTGTTTTTTCAATAGGAAGAGGGTCATGTGACACATCAAACTTATTGGTAATGTCACAAGAAAAACAATGGTGTGCTTGATTTCAACATAACTTTATTCTTTCATGAGTTATTTACAAGTTTCTCTTTGTTCACAGCCATTGACATGTCGAAGAGGTTAACATGTGAGGAGCGGATCGAAATTGTGTTGATATCTGGTGAACGCAGTAACCGGGTCATTGCAGCAGATTTCAATGCAAGACCCCCTACGAGACCACCCATCTCCCATGCTACAGTCAGCAAACTGCTTGCTAAGTTTCGTGAAACTGGTTCAGTGTTGGATTTGCCAAAATGTGGACGCAAGAAAACTGTCAGTAATGAAGAAACATCAGTGGCTGTCCTAGCTTCATTCAGCAAGAGCCCACAGCGTAGCACTTGCCGCATGTCACTGGCGAGTGGCATTAGTGGAACATCCCTTGGGCGGATATTAGCTACTCACAAATGGCACCCTTACAAACTCCAGCTACTGCAGCATCTCAGCGAGGATGACCCAGATCGGCCACAGAATTTGCAGAATGGGCAAAACAAAAACTGGAACAGGACCCTCAGATCACGCAGAAGATTTTGTTCCGTGATGAGGCAAACTTTTATGTGAATGGTGAAGTTAACAAACAAAACCAGCGCTATTGGTCTGACACTAACCCTCATTGGATGGATCCCTCCAAGACTGTTGGAACAACAAAAGTGATGGTTTGGTGTGGTATATGGGGTACAACGATAGTGGGTCCATTCTTCATCAATGGAAACCTCAAGGCCACTGGATATTTGAAATTGCTACAGGATGATGTAGATGAACAGTTTCCTGGAAAGTGGATTGGTCATCGTGGGCCAGTTGAATGGCCCCCAAAGTCTCCCGATCTGACCCCTTAGACTTTTATCTTTGGGGTCATCTGAAGGCAATTGTCTATGGTGTGAAGATACGAGATGTGCAGCACCTGAAACTACGGATACTGGATGCCTGTGCTGGCATTTCTCCTGCGGTGTTGCTATCAGTGTGTGAAGAGTGGGAGAAGAGGGTTGCATTGACAATCCAACACAATGGGCAGCACATTGAACACATCTTATAAGTGGTCAGAAACTTGTAAATAACTCATGAAAGAATAAAGTTATGTTGAAACCAAGCACACCATTGTTTTTCTTGTGACATTACCAATAAGTTTGATGTGTCACATGGCCCTCTTCCTATTGAAAAAACAAAAGTTGTATCCAAGATGGCCGACTTCTAAATGGCCACCGTGGTCACCACCCATCTTGAGGAGTTTGCCCCCTCACATATACTAATGTGCCACAAACAGGACTTTAATATCACCAACCATTCCCATGTTATTACAGTGTATCCATATAAATGGCCACCCTTTATATTTATTTTCTTACTCTTCTTCTATTTATTGTTTGTTTACTTGCACTGCTGTAGCTGGAGCCTCGTCGTCTCGTCTCTCTATATACTGGACTGTATGTAGCGGAGATGACAATAAAGTTTACTTTGACTTCAGCAGCGAGCAGGCGCACCGAGGGCTCTCGCGCTCTCGCGCTCACTTTTCGTGTATAGAATTTCGAAAAAACATCGGTGCAAATTATAAGTCTGTATCATAATGTCTGGTGTTTTCGTGTTTGTTGTTTTGCCTTTATTTTGTTTTATTTTGCGAGTTGGTTATTAGATGCTGCTCCCCGCCGCCCCGCCCTCTCCTCCCTGTGCCGCAAGCAGCAGGCGCACCTCGCAAACGGAGGGCGCCCTTACTCCCAGCAAATGGGCGATAGAAAGCCGATCGGTGCCTGTACCATTCCCAATATGTTTGAAGCTTTTTCATAAAAGCTTCAAACAAACAGAGGTGACTGATCTCGAAACGGTTTAATGCATTTAAAAATGGCTACAGATGTCGGGGCAGCATGAGTACGAGCAATTTTTTTTTTTTTTGCCGATGCCCGTGATGCCGCCCCCCACCACGATGCCGCCCCGGGCAACCGCCCGTGTCGCCCGTATCAAAAACCGCTACTGATCAGGGACAAACAGAGACTGCAGCGTGTTGTGCGCTCTGCTGAGAAGGTGATTGGCTGCAAACTCCCATCTCTGCAGGACCTGTACACCTCCAGGACACTGGGGCGTGCAGCTCAGATCACAGCTGACCCTTCTCACCCTGGACACAGTCTGTTTCTGTTAAGAAAAAAATATACCATCTCAAAAGAAACACAACTCAAACATGCACACAACAAGACAACACAGCCTGTTCCCCTACAGCACAGCAGATTTCAACATAAGCTACAGCACTATAACCCAGCTCAGTGTATTCATCAGCAGAAATATCTTATTTTAATAGTTTTTAAATAGAGTGTCTGACAGCTTCGCGTGTCATTTTTCTACAATGCCAATCCGATTACTCATATCATGTGAGGATGAAGACAGCACTGCTTGATAAGATTGTCAAGGTGTGCTGTGTTTTGGTGAATATGTGCCCCAGTGTGGTTGTCAAACCAGGGCCAAATGTAACTTGATCTTGTTGAATATTCATAAAACTGCTGTGTTGCATGTACAGTTCATTGTAAACAATTGTACTTTCTGTAAAGTGCTTTCAATAAAACAGAAAAGAAAAGTATGTTTTGTTTTGGGTTTTTTTATTCAAGATCTGTTCACATGTACTTAGCAAGAGTGAGTACACAGCGTGAGGAAGGCGAAAAGCAAAGCCAGCGTATGAAGGTAATATTGAAGTAGGCTTAGTTTTGAAGTGGTGAAAGGCAAAGGCATGAGTGTAAGGTAATAAAGGGTAATAAGAGAGATGTAGAGCGGGCGGAGGACTTGGCTGGAGCAGGAAAAAGCAAAAAGGAAACGCCAGTGCACGTCTCCCCGCCCCCCAAGCGAGGGCCGTGGCACTGAGTTCGTGAGGGGCGCTCTGCAGCACAGTCCTCCACCACATGTCATACGCCAAACGGCCGGCCAGAGAAGGCTTGAAAAAAAGGACATTTATCATTTCTTCTTCAGCCAGCTTTTTTTCTCATTGTTTTTACAAAGTACACATTAAGCGACCTCCCTGAACAGGGTCCAGTAACCATCACATTGGCAGATATCCAAGAAAGGGTCTCCAGTATGAAGAGTTGGACAGCACCAGGGCCCGACATGGTTCACGCCTACTGGCTGAAGAAGCTGACTGCACTCCACGAGCGTCTGGCAGCACAAATGAACCAACTGCTAGTTAACGAGAGACACCCGGAATGGCTAACTGAAGGCCGGACGGTCCTGATCCCCAAGGACCCCAAGAAGGGACCGGTCCCCTCCAACTACCGACCAATAACCTGCCTCAGTACTACATGGAAGCTCCTGTCAGGCATCATATCGGCTAAGATGAACAGGCACATGGGTCAATACATGAGCGGGACACAGAAAGGAATTGGCAAGAATACCAGAGGCACAAAACACCAGCTACTGGTAGACAGAACAATCAGCCGAGACTGCAAGACCAGACTGACCAACCTGTGCACTGCCTGGATTGATTACAAGAAGGCCTATGACTCAATGCCCCACAGCTGGATACTGGAATGCCTAGAATTGTACAAGATCAATGGGACCCTAAGAGCCTTCATCAGGAACTCAATGGGGATGTGGCGTACAACACTAGAGGCCAACTCCAAGCCCATAGCACAAGTAACCATCAAGTGCGGGATCTACCAGGGAGATGCTCTGTCCCCACTGCTGTGCTGCATAGGCCTGAACCCCCTCAGTGAGATCATTAACAAGACTGGCTACGGATACCGACTACGGAACGGAGCAGTTGTCAGCCACCTCCTGTACATGGATGACATCAAGCTGTATGCCAAGAGTGAACGAGACATCGATTCACTGATCCACACTACCAGGCTATACAGCAATGACATTGGAATGTCGTTCGGACTGGAGAAGTGTAGTCGGATGGTATCAAAGAGAGGGAAGGTAGTCAGAACTGAGGGGATTGAACTACCAGAAGGCAACATTGCAGACATAGAGGACAGTTACAAGTACCTGGGGATCCCGCAGGCGAATGGGAACCATGAAGAGGCCGCTAGAAAAGCTGCAACCACCAAGTACCTGCAGAGGGTCAGGCAAGTCCTGAGGAGTCAGCTGAATGGTAAGAACAAGATCCGGGCCATCAACACGTACGCCCTGCCCGTGATCAGGTACCCTGCTGGGGTAATAGGCTGGCCAAAGGAGGAGATAGAAGCCACTGACATAAAGACAAGAAAGCTCCTTACCATGCATGGAGGGTTTCACCCCAAGTCCAGCACCCTGAGGCTGTACGCTAAGCGGAAGGAAGGGGGCCGGGGACTGGTGAGTGTCAGCACCACAGTCCAGGATGAGACAAGGAACATCCAAGAATACATTGGGAAGATGGCCCCAACTGACCGAGTGCTCAGTGAATACCTCAGGCAACAGAAACCCAAGAAAGAGGAGGGAGACGAGGAACCATCATGGAAGGACAGGCCCCTGCACGGTATGTACCACCGGCAGATAGAGGAGGTGGCTGATATCCAGAAATCCTACCAGTGGCTGGACAAAGCTGGACTGAAAGACAGCACAGAGGCACTAATCATGGCAGCACAAGAACAAGCTCTGAGCACAAGATCCATAGAGGCTGGGGTCTATCACACCAGGCAAGACCCCAGGTGCAGGCTGTGTAAAGATGCCCCAGAGACAATCCAGCACATAACAGCAGGGTGCAAGATGCTAGCAGGCAAGGCATACATGGAACGCCATAACCAAGTGGCCGGCATAGTGTACAGGAACATCTGTGCCGAGTATAACCTGGAAGTCCCGAGGTCAAAATGGGAGACACCCCCAAGGGTGGTGGAGAATGACCGAGCTAAGATCCTGTGGGACTTCCAGATACAGACGGACAAAATGGTGGTGGCTAACCAACCGGACATAGTGGTGGTAGACAAACAGAAGAAGACGGCCGTAGTGATCGATGTAGCGGTTCCGAATGACAGCAATATCAGGAAGAAGGAACACGAGAAGCTGGAGAAATACCAAGGGCTCAGAGAAGAGCTCGAGAGGATGTGGAGGGTGAAGGTAACGGTGGTCCCCGTGGTAATCGGAGCACTAGGTGCGGTGACTCCCAAGCTAGGCGAGTGGCTCCAGCAGATCCCGGGAACAACATCGGAGATCTCTGTCCAGAAGAGCGCAGTCCTGGGAACAGCTAAGATACTGCGCAGGACCCTCAAGCTCCCAGGCCTCTGGTAGAGGACCCGAGCTTGAAGGATAAACCGCCCGCAGGGGCGTGCTGGGTGTTTTTTTTTTATATATATATATAATATTCTGTAACTCTGTAACTTCTGTTGGTGCTGTGCTTTTTTGGAAATCGAATTTCCCAGAGGAACCCACCCGAGGGATTAATAAAGTTCTATCTAATCTAATCTAATCTAATCTAATTGAGGCAGTAGAAGAAATTACTGATGCACTGGACAAAAATAAATATGCAGTTGGTATTTTTGTTGATCTCAAAAAGGCCTTCGACACAATCAATCACTCAATTTTATTGGATAAATTGGAAAGATATGGTATTCGAGGGAAAGCTGGTAACTGGTTAAAAAGTTATCTAACGGGTCGGGAACAATATGTTAGCATAGGGCATTACCATTCAGAGAAACTTGGTATTACATGTGGTGTTCCCCAAGGGTCAGTGTTGGGACCAAAACTTTTCAATGTATACATAAATGATATTTTTGATGTTTCTCAAGTACTTAAACTCATACTGTTCGCAGATGACACCAACATATTTTTCAGTAGCGATGATTATACTGATCTTGTAATGACTGTAAACAGGGAGCTAAAATTAATAAAAAAAATGGATGGACATAAATAAATTATCATTAAATATAAATAAAACTAAAGCAATGTTTTTTTGGTAATTTAAAATATAATATAGAATTACCAATTATCATTGAAGGTGTACCAATTGATAATGTGAGTGAAAACAAATTTTTGGGAGTTATAATTGATAACAAAATTTCATGGAAACCCCACGTCAGACACATAAAAACCAAAATTTCCAGAAGCCTCGCAGTTTTGAACAAAGTGAAACAATTCCTTGATAAAGATGCACTTCGTACTCTGTACTGTACCCTGGTTCTTCCATATCTTACATATTGTGTGGAAGTGTGGGGAAACACATATAAAAATACAACTAATCCATTAGTCACAGTACAGAAACGAGCACTGCGTATTATTCACAAGGCTGGTTATCTAGATCATACTCACAAATTCTTTCTTCAGGCAAAGTTACTTAAATTCCAGGATCTGGTTAATTACAATACATCCATAATTTTGTATAAAGCTTTTACTAAACTTTTACCGGCAAATTTACAAACTAGATTTGAAATTCGAGAAAAGGTTTATAATGTGAGAGGATTTGGAGAATTCAAATTACCCAGAACTCGAACAACCCGTAAAGGCTTTTGTGTGTCTGTATGTGGTGTGAAAATCTGGAACAGTCTGAGTTTACAACTGAAACAATGCAAAAATATTCATAGATTTAAATTCCTCTACAAACAGTTGGTCTGGTCACAGTATACTCAATGATGCTTTTAGTGTGCTCTGTAATGTCTGTTCTCTTACCACTGCTGGTATGGATTCAAAAAAAAAGGAAAAAAAAGAGTGTGCGCATGTATGTGCATATATGTACATGTGTGTGTAGATATATATGTATGTATATGTGTGTGTGTTTGTTACTTGTAGTTATTACTGCCTGTTACCTGTGGTAATGTAATTTATAATTTATATATTCTGTATTCAGTTATGAAGGCTCTAATTGTTGTTTGCGAGCTGCCGTTTAGATGCTTGTATGTGCCCGGGGCTGTTGATGGGACTGTATGCAATAATGGGCGTAGCTGCGGGAAGTTTATTGTTTTGTTTTGTTTTTTGTTTTTTTGTTGATGAGTGAGTATAGGGGTGGGATTTAATAAGTTTTCTTCGTCCCACTCCTTTTTCAGGCAATTTTTGTTTTTTGTTTTGTGCATTTTATGTTCAATATAGGTATTTGTTGTGCCTGGAAATGAACAAATAAATGAATGAAATGAATGAATGAAACTGGCAAAGAAAAAGAACAACAAATTTTACTCGTACAATCTGGAAGTTGTGTTCTCCCTATATTAAAGCTGCTATACAGAGTCTGCAAAACAAACTGGGTTGTCAGCCCTGGCACTGCATTACCATATTGAACGTCAGTCAGAGGAAGTCACGGTTGCCAAAAACTTTTTGACCATGGGTCAAAGCAGACAGTGGCGTGTCCCCAGGCGGGGTGGCCTGGGGGGGCACAGGCCACCCCCCCAACCAGACTGGCCACCCCAGGTGCCACCCCAAAGGCAAAACAATAAAATTCAATCAAATATCAAATGTACGATTATGGTTTCACAGTGAAGCTCAGATATCCGAGTGTAAGTGAATGCAGCATCGGCTTCTGCGCTATCACGTTAGCAAAGGTAGGAGAGCCAAGCAGAAAGAACTGCAGGAAACTATTTTCGGTGAAAGAAAATGAGGACAGAATAAATGTCCCGGTAAGTAATATTAAGTTTGTTGAGTTTAGTAAACTTCGGTGAAATTAGAATACCAAGGAAAAAATAACACTTAAAGAATTATTGCAGCCGTGGAATATTTCAGACAGTATGCTACTGAGGGCAGCTAACATAAGAGTTATGAGTTATAAGATATAATCTAAGTCGTAACATTGCTGTATGGAGCTGCAGATTTGGTTGCAGGTTAACATAGCTGGACTGGCCATCGGGCATACCGGGCATATGCCCGGTGACTTATTTTTTATTTATTTTGTAATGGCATGAACAGTGAGAGGTGGTGGATTGGCCAGATGCAGGTCGATGTGTAAAAATAACTCCGTTGTTTGGTGGTGGCTATGACGGGGCTTCCACAGAGGCCAGCAGGTGGATGAGGGAAGGGGAGGCAGGAGGAGAGCCCCGAGGCAGCCGCCAGTCCGAGTGTCAGGTGAACTGAACTTCAGGTAAGAAGTTATGAGCTGCAGTCTATCTGGGTCAGATATAAACTAAGTTTAGGTGGAGTTTATTTTCGTTATGCTGACTTTTTACCCTCAGTTACAATAAGGCGTACTGCGTGCTAGCTAGCAGGACGGAGTTTTTATACAGTACAGCTGGGTGGGTGCTATGATGTTACTGATAGTGAACTTTATTTTATTCATAAGGTTAGTTAGTAGAGTTTCCAACGGCTCCTTAAAAAAATGGAATGGTCCCTCAATCAGAGAAAATATTACACGTTTCATATTGAGCTGTTTGTCCCGGGCTTTCGCTATAATGAAAAAAGACACAAAGCTGGAGTTATTCTGTCGTAACGCTGCACAGCTGCCTCTTCTTCTCTCATCCTCTCCCCTCTCTCTCCTGTTGCTACTTCAATCATGAAACTGATCAGTGATCAGCTGATCAGCTTTTCTCTCTTGTTTGTTTATCGCCCACTTTGCCAGCGGATGTCGCGCTAAACAACAGCAGCACGTTTAAGCTTGATCAGCTGTTGTTAGAATTAATTTAATATTAATTTCTAGTATCAGCTGATGTTTGCTGGAGCCACAGCTGTAAAGCTGCTGGTCATGATGTTGGTTTGGATATGTGGTGAGAGGGAAACATGAAGATGAAACCAGGAGATGTCCTTACTAGAGATGGCACGATACCACTTTTTTATGTCCGATACCGATATCATAAATTTGGATATCTGCCGATACCGATATGAATCCGATATAGTGTTTTTTAATAAACAAAACTGTTTTTTAAATATCTTGCTGCATTTTGCAAGTCTGCAAGTTCATACTCAAGTTTAAAACAACAACAACACTAAAGCTATTCTGTTATACCTGTATACAAAAAAAAAATATTTCATAGTTCAGCAATACTGATCAATGTAATAAACTTAAACCTACACCATCCTCCCTATTCTGGTATTTTAAAGAGTACTTAGCGTAAATATTAAGCAACCTAACTAATAGGGTTCCAACTCCCAGCAACAACAAAAATAAATAAATAAAAAATAGGGAACCACCCCTCACGCGCCACCTCATGATGCTTAATCGACGTAATCAACCTTAATTTGATGCAGTGTGAAAAAAAATGCACAGAAATCAATTATTTTTCAAGAAATATTAAATAGATTCAACATCTTTCTTCAACAAAATTGCAGACTGCACAGATGGTACCTTCCCAAAGGAAAAAGTACTATAGCTTACTAGGGTATATATATTAGACTTAATAGTTACTATATGCAGTAATTGACTTCTATTCATTTTGCATCAAATTTAAACTTTGTGTGTCAGATAATTATTTATTAAAAGCTCGACATTTTAAATGAGAATAAGAAAGAAAAGTATGTCTTTGTGCCCCCTTTTCCCAGTTAATGCCCTATCGGCCCCCCTGGCTAAACTTTGCTAGATCCGCCCCTGCACAGTTACCAGCCGTCAGCTACGTAGAAAAAGATCCTCGAGTAGAAAGTAATATTAAATAAATTCTAACAACAGCTGATCAAGCTTAAACGTGCTGCTGTTGTTCAGCCGCTGGTTTCCTCTTTCTGGCGCAAAGTGGACCAAAAACAAACAAGAGAGACTCACGACAGAAAAGCCGATCAGCTGATCATTAGCAGTTTCATGATTGAAGTAGCAGCCGGAGAGCGAGAGGCAGTCGCTCGTTAAGCTTAACGTGGGAATGCTTTACAAACATTCAGAGATGGACTTACACACTTGCTTTACTTCTCTCGGGGATAACTTTGTCGGAGATGAAATGCCAGGTTGCTAGCGAAGCTCCACATGCTATCCAGACCACCGACAGGTCCCGCATGCCACAGCTGCTCTATCACGTGATGCATACTGCTCCGACGTTCTGAGGTGAGTTACGGCGTGTTGCAAGTTTTGTGAGGTGCTTTCGTGATATTTAATGGATCGGATTACATTTTTTATTTTTCTCCGATATCCGATCCAGTAATTTAGGTCAGTATCGGACCGATACCGATACGTAATATCGGATCGGTCCATCTCTAGTCCTTACTGAATCATCAGAGCTGAACAGGTGATGGAGAAACAGGTTTACCTTTTAGGTGACACGAATGAGTTGAAGTTATGAACTGTTTCTGAGAGACAAATAACACCAGGATCCTTTTTTTATGTAGCTGACAGCTGGTAACTGTGCAGGGGCGGGTCTAGCAAAGTGTTGCCAGGGGGGCAGGTAGGGCATTAACAGGGAGAGGGGGGCACAAAGAAATACTGTACTTTCTTATTCTCATTTAAAATGTCTCACTGTTATTAAATAATTATCTGAATCTTACAACCAAAGTTTTTATCTGACGTAAAATGTATAGAAATCATACATATACCAACAAGACTGTACATCACTGTCACAGCAGCATCTGTTTCCATTCAAAGGCTTTATGGCTTTAATACCTGGTGGGCCGGTCTGTAGTCAAAATGCTCGATTTTCTGTCCCAGTCCAGCCCTGCAGGTTAATACTGGCAGTGTCACCATGCCAGCTGACTGTATTTCATCATCAGCCAGTGTTGTTCTTTATCAATATTACCAAAGTTTACCCTAAGGCAGCATAGAAAGTATTTACTTGCTTTCAGGTTTTATTCAAATGTTAGTCTTTTCAGTTGTTTCCCCACTTTTTTTCCTGTTTCAAAATCAAACACCAGTTTGTGAGAAGATTATCTTCTTTTTTTTAACAGGCAACTGCAGCACAGATCATAATAAAATTGCTATTTGCTTGGGTATTACCTTCATGAATGACATCCATATTACTAGGAAGCAAATTCTGCATCTTCAAGTTAGGATTTTAAGGGGGATAAGGGGCGGGGACACCAACTGATGTGCAACTTCTACTAAAGCTTTAGCATCATACTAATGATTCTTGACGCCAGCGAGGCTGACAAAGTGGTGTAACAATTTGGTTTTTTTTAAAGATAGAATTTCCTATTACTGACATCATTTAGAAACTAGGGTTTGACTCCTGTGTGAGACCGTAATTTTCTTTATTTATGTAACTTTTGTTTTCACTGGCAGTTTAGTGTTAGGTTAGGACAAAAAACAAATTAGGAAGGTTAAAGACAGAACATTACTAGATTGTGGTTTTAATTAAAATGTAGCCTGTGACAATGCTGAACACATGACAAGCTACTTTAAGGCATATCACCCAATTTGTAATATTGCGAAACATTTCTGAAGGCAGACGAGTCATGCTGGCTGGGTCAGTGTCATTTTTGTTGTAATTGATGTCTGGTTTGTTCTGTTCCCTAGTGATGGGTAGGGATGGGTACCAGTATCTGACATAATCCTTGAAATAGTAATAACACAGTATCCTCAGCAAAGATGAACTAAACAAGTTTTATTTTAATGGAAGTTTACTTCAAGTCTTAGATTTTTACTGTTTTTTATTTGATTACTTTAAAGTATATGATTACATTTGAGTAATTAAATAAAGACAGTTTTGATGGAGCTCCTGAGCCAGCCCAAGCTCTCTATGAAGACGAGGAAAAACTCCCCTGGGGGGGCCAGATTGACGGGAAGAAACCTCGGGAAAGCCCATTCAAAGATAGATCCCCTTTCCTGGGATGGCTGGGGGGGTTACAGGAATTCCAAAACAGTGAAATTTAAAGTGGGCCAATTAAAAAAATTATTTCCTGAAAAAAAGAAAGGTAATTCATACATCACACATAAATGATAACGTCTGAATTGTGTGTGTTTGTGTGTGTGTGATAGGCTTATCTCAGCCAAGTGTGATGCTGTAGGTCCTCCAGCGTCGGCCGCGTCTCCGGGACTTTGGTTAAACACGCGTCCAAGAAATCCCGGCAGTCTGGAAAGAAAGGAAAGAGAAAAAACATGAAGATGATAGTTCCAGTGGTCCAAGCCATCAGTCAGTCTTGAAGTGTGACGTTTTCTTACTTTTGGACAGATGTCTTTTGAATTTCAGGCGCTTTTTGAGGAAGCTCGTGGTGTCAAAGTCCCCCGCATGAAGCGCTTCGTACAGAACCACTCCCATTTGCCATACCGTGGTGGGTCCACACCTGTAGCAACTGCGCCCGTACCACTCGGGAGGGGAGTAAATTTCTGTACCTAATAAACAGACACAATTGCAATTTCTTCTAAAACAAAAGGCGAAAACTGTGACATCTGTGAAGAGCAAGAGCAGAATATGTTACCATAGAAGAGGCGGTACTGCGACCGCTCCTTAAAAAAGCAGCTGAGTCCAAAGTCGATGATACGAACACGCGGTACATCTGAGCCGGTCTCAATTAGAATGTTCTCACTCTTGATGTCCCGGTGAAAGATGTGTTTATCCTCCAGGTGCTTCGCAGCATCAACCAGCTGCTTCAGAATGACCTGGAAATAGAGCAGGACGATATGACCAAAAATATTCATCACGATATACATTTGAAAAGTTGCGATAACGATATAACTGACGATATAACTGACACTAGACAAAATACTTTACAACTCCACAACTTTATTAGTGCAAAAAACCCCATCAATGTATTTTCACTTAAACAAGCAGCTGTTTTTTTATGTCCATTAAAGTTATATAAAAATGCAAATTCCTCGCTGACAGTTTAACCAAAAGGCATTTCCAGTGGAAACTGGCCGACATATCCTCAGCATAACCATGTATAATATCCACAAAACTTAAAAAGAGGTCATACACACACAATACGGTAATATCATGTTGAGGTGCAGTACGTATCACTCCGCGAGGCGCCTGCCTACGATAGCCGTAATGCTCCGACAATCCATCGAGCGGTGCGGCTTTGTAGCTTAGCAAAGTCGCCGTGCACATAAAACCGTTTCGAGGTCAGTAAACACAACCAGAGTTCATACATAAGGCACACGGGATTATAAGGGGCGCTGTCGACTTTCAGAAAATTCAAAGGATTGATTTTAAGTGCGCCGTATTTTCCATACAACACGGTAATAACGACGGCCTGCTAGCATGCGCTACCAAAAATTGTGCTTTGTTGTGTATCTGACGGACGAAAGCTAAACCAGTTCCACACCACTGAAGCTGCAGCATTTTTACAAACCAGTTCTGGTTCATCCGTTTCATTCAACGATCCACTTTTGCTCTTCTCTTTCTGCGTCACCGCCATGTGCATATGTAAACAAAGGCACTGCACATGCGCGTTTTACCCATATTCTATCGCCATATTTCATTTTCCTATCGTTGCCCAAAATTACACCGGTATTACCGTGAACGGTGTGATATAGCCCAGCCCTACCTGGAAACGATGAAAAAGACAATAACCAATCAATGGGTTAATGTTTCTCTAATACTCTGTGCTTTGATTGAATGATGTACAGTCTAAGACTCTTCTAAGGCAAGTCAACTTGCCTTGGCCTTGTCCTCTGGCAAAAATCCTCCATTTTCTTCTATGTATTTATCCAGGTCCACAGCGGGGACAGGTCTCTCCATCACCAGGATCAGCTCTCTACCAAAGTCAAACCACTCCAACAGAGACACTGGGGCTGATGTTTCCACTGATCCATCTGCTTCAGCTGCAAGCTTCAGCATGATGGCAACTTCCACCGACAGATTCTTCCCGTTGTCATCCTGAAATATTTTAACAAAGTGGATGATGAGGCACAGACGTTCCACAGGTGAACGCTGCATGCAATCCACTAATGTAAAAACAATGCAAGTCTTGCACATTTACCTTCACTTTGCAGTACACTTTCCCCTTTGGGATGTGTTTGATGGCCACCTAAAAGACACAGGGCATTGATGAGCATTTCCTCAGTATGACATAATTAAAGGTGTAAAACGGCATACGTCTCAGCTTACGATATTATCCCTTATCTGCATTACTGCCTGTCTCACTACCACCATCTGAACACTTACTGGTAAATGATCCTTTATGCGGTAGCCAGCAAACACTGCTCCGCATCCTCCTTCTCCAAGCCGGTGCTCCTCCACGTATCTCGCTTGGAAGTCTCCTAAACAGACAAACACAAATTGGGTTTTACTACAGCTGTCACACAAATTACTCTCTGCTGTACCCTAAATGTTCATTTTGCTCTTCACCTGAATATAAAAGCTAAGCTGCTTGCTACTTACGTTTCTGTTCAGCCACTGACTTTTTGGCATCAGTTTTGGTTTTGTCCTGGTCCACGTTCTTTTTCTTAGGTGGGTCCCTGGTGTCTCCCGCAGCTTTCCTTTTGCCAGCCTTTTTGTTTTTACTGCAGCTCTCTGAAATTTCTATGCTGCAGTCTGCAGATGTGGAAAACACCAAAAGCACGTCAGCTTATTAGATAATAGACACAAATATCTCCCAAACACTAATACCTTCAAACTAGCAACCAGATGTACACTTAATCTACCCCTCACTCAACTAATTAGCCTACCTTTACCAGTGTCCAACCAGGAAGATGCCTGCCCCTTGTCACCGCTCACATGGTCAAGACGTTTACGCTTTTTTGCTGTATTGGTTGTCCCTGCTTCATCTTGTTGGACCTTTAGCTTGACTCCCCTGACCACATGAGCATCTGAGCTGGTGGAAGGACCAGCCTGCTCAGTGACCCTCCTTCTTTTTATGGGGGTCGTTTTTTCAGGACTGGCCTTTCTTTTAGCCATCCTGCTCTTACAATCTATAAACAACAACAACAACAACACATTAGTGAAAAAGAGCGCTCGACATCAGGACTAGAAGGATTTTGATGTCACTGAATTCTAAATTAGTATTGCTTACAATATTACAAAAAGCCCACAACAAAATACAAAACCCCCACAACAAAATACAAAAAGCCCACAACAAAATACAAAACCCCCACAACAAATTACAAAAAGCCCACAACAAAATACAAAAAGCCCACAACAAAATACAAAAAGCCCACAACAAAATACAAAAAGCCCACAACAAAATACAAAACCCCCACAACAAATTACAAAAAGCCCACAACAAAATACAAAACCCCCACAACAAAATACAAAAAGCCCACAACAAATTACAAAAAGCCCACAACAAATTACAAAAAGCCCACAACAAAATACAAAAAGCCCACAACAAATTACAAAAAGCCCACAACAAATTACAAAAAGCCCACAACAAATTACAAAAAGCCCACAACAAAATACAAAACCCCCACAACAAATTACACAAAGCCCACAACAAAATACAAAACCCCCACAACAAAATACAAAACCCCCACAACAAAATACAAAACCCCCACAACAAATTACACAAAGCCCACAACAAAATACAAAACCCCCACAACAAAATACAAAACCCCCACAACAAAATACAAAAAGCCCACAACAAATTACAAAAAGCCCACAACAAAATACAAAAAGCCCACAACAAAATACAAAAAGCCCACAACAAAATACAAAACCCCCACAACAAATTACAAAAAGCCCACAACAAAATACAAAAAGCCCACAACAAAATACAAAACCCCCACAACAAAATACAAAACCCCCACAACAAAATACAAAACCCCCACAACAAAATACAAAAAGCCCACAACAAATTACAAAAAGCCCACAACAAAATACAAAAAGCCCACAACAAAATACAAAACCCCCACAACAAATTACAAAAAGCCCACAACAAAATACAAAACCCCCACAACAAATTACAAAAAGCCCACAACAAAATACAAAAAGCCCACAACAAAATACAAAAAGCCCACAACAAAATACAAAACCCCCACAACAAATTACAAAAAGCCCACAACAAAATACAAAACCCCCACAACAAAATACAAAAAGCCCACAACAAAATACAAAAAGCCCACAACAAAATACAAAACAACAACAACAAATTACAAAACCCCCACAACAAATTACAAAAAGCCCACAACAAATTACACAAAGCCCACAACAAATTACAAAAAGCCCACAACAAAATACAAAACCCCCACAACAAAATACAAAACCCCCACAACAAATTACAAAAAGCCCACAACAAATTACAAAAAGCCTACAACAAATTACAAAAAGCCCACAACAAATTACAAAAAGCCTACAACAAATTACAAAAAGCCCACAACAAATTACAAAAAGCCCACAACAAATTACAAAAAGCCCACAACAAAATAGAAAACCCCCACAACAAATTACACAAAGCCCACAACAAATTACAAAAAGCCCACAACAAATTACAAAAAGCCCACAACAAAATACAAAAAGCCTACAACAAATTACAAAAAGCCTACAACAAAATACAAAACCCCCACAACAAATTACACAAAGCCCACAACAAAATACAAAACCCCCACAACAAATTACACAAAGCCCACAACAAAATACAAAACCCCCACAACAAAATACAAAACCCCCACAACAAAATACAAAAAGCCCACAACAAAATACAAAACCCCCACAACAAATTACAAAAAGCCCCACAACAAATTACAAAACCCCCACAACAAAATACAAAAAGCCCACAACAAAATACAAAACCCCCACAACAAAATACAAAAAGCCCCACAACAAAATACAAAACCCCCACAACAAATTACAAAAAGCCCCACAACAAATTACAAAACCCCCACAACAAAATACAAAAAGCCCACAACAAATTACACAAAGCCCACAACAAAATACAAAACCCCCACAACAAAATACAAAACCCCCACAACAAAATACAAAACCCCCACAACAAATTACAAAACCCCCACAACAAAATACAAAAAGCCCACAACAAATTACAAAAAGCCTACAACAAAATACAAAACCCCCACAACAAAATACACAAAGCCCACAACAAAATACAAAACCCCCACAACAAATTACAAAACCCCCACAACAAAATACAAAAAGCCCACAACAAATTACACAAAGCCCACAACAAAATACAAAACCCCCACAACAAAATACAAAACCCCCACAACAAAATACAAAACCCCCACAACAAATTACAAAAAGCCCACAACAAATTACAAAAAGCCTACAACAAATTACAAAAAGCCTACAACAAATTACAAAAAGCCCACAACAAATTACAAAAAGCCCACAACAAAATAGAAAACCCCCACAACAAAATACAAAACCCCCACAACAAATTACAAAAAGCCCACAACAAATTACAAAAAGCCTACAACAAATTACAAAAAGCCTACAACAAATTACAAAAAGCCTACAACAAATTACAAAAAGCCCACAACAAATTACAAAAAGCCCACAACAAATTACAAAAAGCCTACAACAAATTACAAAAAGCCTACAACAAATTACAAAAAGCCCACAACAAATTACAAAAAGCCCACAACAAAATAGAAAACCCCCACAACAAAATACAAAACCCCCACAACAAATTACAAAAAGCCCACAACAAATTACAAAAAGCCTACAACAAATTACAAAAAGCCTACAACAAATTACAAAAAGCCTACAACAAATTACAAAAAGCCCACAACAAAATACAAAACCCCCACAACAAAATAGAAAACCCCCACAACAAATTACACAAAGCCCACAACAAATTACAAAAAGCCCACAACAAATTACAAAAAGCCTACAACAAATTACAAAAAGCCTACAACAAATTACACAAAGCCCACAACAAATTACAAAAAGCCCACAACAAATTACAAAAAGCCCACAACAAAATACAAAAAGCCTACAACAAATTACAAAAAGCCTACAACAAAATACAAAACCCCCACAACAAATTACACAAAGCCCACAACAAAATACAAAACCCCCACAACAAAATACAAAACCCCCACAACAAATTACACAAAGCCCACAACAAAATACAAAACCCCCACAACACGCCCACCCCCGTGACATCACGCTCCAAAGCCCTATTAGGCTAATCATTGTGTCACTTCCGGTATTTTAGACAATCCCTTTCCGTCAAGGATTTTTAATTTGTTGTGGGCTTTTTGTAATTTGTTGTGGTTTTTTTTTAATTTGTTGCGGTTTTTTAATTTGTTGCGATTTGCACTTCCCAGCCACCGTAGAACCAGTTTCACGAAACTTAGCAAGCAGTTTGCTGACTGTAGCATGGGAGATGGGTGGTCTCGTAGGGTGTCTTGCATTGAAATCTGCTGCAATGACCCGGTTACTGCGTTCACCAGATATCAACACAATTTCGATCCGCTCCTAACATGTTAACCTCTTCGACATATCAATGGCTGTGAACAAAGAGAAACTTGTAAACAACTCATGAAAGGATAACCAAGCACACCATTGGGCAGAGAGAGTGTTCGCCTGTGGCGCCAAACAGGCTAGGACCGCCACTGTCCCTGATAGTGGCTCCAGCGTACCACACGGTGATGGAGTTGAGGATGGACTCGATGATTGCAGTGTAGAATTGCATCATCGCCCGTGTTGGCAGGTTGAATTTCTTCAGCTCCCTCAGGAAGTACATCCTCTGCTATGGCATCATGGCCTTGCACTCATTTTTACAACTTTTTAATAGGAAAAAAAGATTAATTTTAATTTAAAAATGTTTTGACATTTGTGAAAATGGAATTTTTCCTGTATTCATTTTTTTTACATTTGTTTTGGTTTTTATTGCCTTTTGAGTCAAAAGTCTCCAGAGGCAGATGCTTGGTTTCCTGGTATTTCAAGACATTAATGCAATGGAAAGGGATTTAAAAAAAGAAAGAAAGGAAACAGTGGAAAGTGAATCTCACATGAAGCGGAGGAGCTCAGAGTTCTCTCACTAGTCTAAATATCTTCAGAAGTGAGTGCAGATAGTAGTGGGAACATTTACTCAAGTACTTAAAATACATAAAGTCTGTGTTTCAGGTAGGTGTTTCCATGTTATACTAGATTCTGCTATTGTCATGGTTGGCTGTGTGGCAGGCGAGCAGAAGCGGTGGACGCAAAAATGCAGGACTCTTGGAGACGGGAAGAAACTGAAAACGCAGCTTTATTGCTGGAAGAATGATTGACAAAATAAAACTTACAAAAGGAAAACAAGACTCTAAAGCGAGGTGCTGGAGGACTGGACATTACAAACACACAGCAGGTTGAAGGTACGACGCGACAGGGAGCCCAGGAAAACACAGGGCTTAAATACACAGGGGAGTAATTAGGGAATGGGCGGGAGGGAGGGAGACACAGCTGGGAGAAATCAGGCTAACGAGACAGGGGAGAGGTAAAACTGAACACACTGACATAAGACATGAACTTTCAAAGTAAAACAGGAAATAAGAAACAAATCACAAAACCGCAAACATGTTATGGCCCTGTCCATAATCTGTTTTGGTGGCTGTTGTTGTCTGTGCCTTTAAGTCTTTGCAGGTCCCGGAGTGGATGAGCTGACGGCTACTGATTGGTCCCCTGGCCATGTGATCTTCATTCAAATCCCTCACCAGCAGTTGTCCCGGGGCAGCCACTGACAGCAGCAGCAGACCTGACCCTGGCCTCCAAAACCTGAGACTTTTTTGGAGTTTTGTATATAGTGTGTACATTAGTTTTCATTGTAAATAGCACTGCAACAGAAGGGGTGAGCTGCCTTATTGTTTTTCCTTGCACTGTTTTCTCCTGTTTATTTCAGTTAGGGAGTTAGGTGTAGCGCTTGTCTTTTGTTTGATATTTGATTTCACATAGGGTTGTAGATAACACCTCCTCCTGACTTAGCTTGTTTTGTTTGTTATTTTGGCCTTTGTTCACCCCGGAGCTTCATTTTTGCAGTGCAGAAAAATAAATCACGATTCACTAAGAAATTGGTTTCCCTTTGTGTATGGTTTTGGGGACCAGGGCGGGGCAATTCTTTCAAACTTGTGTTGCGTTCCTGTACCCCTAGACTGGGGCGTAACATAAAGTGGGGGCTCGTCCTTTTTTTTTTTTTTCTTTTGCCATTCTTTTTGCTCATTGTATTTTGTGGGTTGTCTGCAGTTTTTGGTTGGCAGTTTTCTTGTAGTGTTGGGGGTGATCTAGTCACAATGACTTTTGATGTGGATGATTTTGCACTACAACCCACCGTGGATAAGTTGGATCGATGCACAAAGGCGGATTTGTTGTTGGTGGCAGATTTGTTTAATGTTAGTGTGCCTTTACATGCTAAAAAGGCAGAAATTAAGCAGTGCCTGACAGCTCAGCTGGTGGATAAGGGGGTATTTGCGGAGTCGAAACCTCGGCCGGTTGAGGCGACTGGAGGTTTGGTGGTGGATGCGGGAGCAGAAGCTGCTGCAACCATCCCAAAAGCTCCCAGTGGACGGGTGTCGCCAGGGGCGGAGGCTCCTGCTGCCATTCAGATCCCAAACGTTAGCCCAGCCGGACAATCAACAGGATTGGTTACGGAGGATCTTGGGCTCGCCCTTCGCCTGAAAGAGGTGGAGCTTGCGACTAAGTCCAAAGAAGTTGAGCTTATGCATCTCCGCATAAGGGCTATGGAGCTGGATCCTTCCCGGCAGCGCAATGTTACCTCTACCCCAGTGAGTAAAGTTGTGAGTAAATCTTCTGATTCACTCTCCTCTGACCAATTTGATGCAAGCAGGCAAATTGCTTTAGTGCCACCTTTCAGAGAAAGTGAGGTTGACTCTTACTTTAATGCCTTTGAACGCATCGCAACCACTTTGAAATGGCCCAAGGATGTGTGGAGTTTGTTGCTGCAGTGTAAATTGGTGGGGAAAGCACAGGAAGTGTGTGCGAGCTTGTCTATTGATGACAGCCTGGATTATGAAATTGTGAAATCCACTATTTTAAGGGCTTATGAGCTAGTTCCAGAGGCATATCGCCAGAGGTTTCGGTCGTGTGAAAAATCTGCCAACCAAACACATGTAGAGTTTGCCAGGGAGAAGACTCTCTTGTTTGATAAGTGGTTAGCTGCAAGTAAAGTGAAGGACTTTGCTCAGCTAAGAGAATTGGTCCTGCTGGAGGAATTCAAAACGTGTCTTCCAGAGAATGTTGTTGTATATATCAATGAGCAAAAGGTGGATTCGTTGTCTAAAGCTGCTGTTCTCGCAGATGAGTTTGTGTTGACCCATCGCGTTGCGTTTTCAGCTGTGCGCCGTGAATGTGCCCCGTTGTCGAAACCTGCGAGGAGTTTGAGGGTTTCTCCTAAGCGTCAAACGCGCCCTGATCAGGTCCGCATGACTGTCCGAGAATGCTTTTATTGCCATGATACTGGCCATCTCATTGCCAGTTGTCCGTCACTCCGTCGCAAAGAGCAAACTCACACATGGAAAAAGCCAAAAAACATTGGTTTTGTTCAGTCGGTTGCTACTCCTAATCCTATATACACTCTGCACAGTTATGTGTTAAAAATACAGTAGATCAGGTCCATCAGTCAGAAACGGAGCCTGGAGACGTCTGAGACAAAGCTTTTGTAGCTCTTTGTCGACGTTCCTCATAATATTTCTAAAAAAAGGGAAAAGTGAGAAAACAAACATCGTTAGGCCAACAGTGTGATTTTGTGTGCTGAATCGTGTATATGTATGTGCGTGCGCACCTGCAGGTTGTCGTAGTGTTTCTGGCTGCAGCAGTGGAGTTCCTTGGCGGTCTTCTCATTCAGGCAGAAAACAGAGCAGATGTTACAGAAAAATCCTGATTTAGGGACCACAAACTCCTGACCTGCAGAGAAGCAGAAACAGGAAGATTAGACAAGTATTAACAACACATTTGAATTTAGAGTGTGTGTGTCTGACCGATGGGGCTGTTAGGGTTGAACTGAGGCAGTCTGAAATCTGCTACAACACACGGAGACTGAGAGCGAGATCGCTTTGCCTCAGCTCCGACAAGCTCCCTCCTGCGTTTACCCACAACTGAAAATGAAAAGAGCGACACGTTAATCATCAACGAATCTGCTACAGGAGCCACTGGGTTTATAACATATTTAAACATTCAATTATAACTCAATAATAATTGAACAAATGATTTCGATTTACTTGAAAAGCTGAAACGTTCATCGGCCACTTTATTAGGTACACCTGTTTGACTGCTCATTAATGCGACTCTCTAATCAGCCAATCACATGGCAGCAACTTAGTGATTTAGGTATGTAGACATGGTCAGGTGACCTGCTGAAATTCAAACTGAGCATCAGAATGAAGAAGAAAAATAATTTAAGTCACTTAAACGTGGCATGTTTGCTGAGCTTAGCATTTCAAAAACTGCTGATGTGCTGGGATTTTCCCACAGAAGCATCTCTAGGGTTTACATAAAACCGTCTGAAACAGAAAATATCCAGTGAGTGGCAGTTCCCTGGAGGAAATGCATTTTTGAGTTTAGAGGAGAATGAAATAACTGCTTCACGCTGACCGGAAGGCCAGAGCAAGCCAAACAACCACTTATTACAATGCACAAGAGCATCTCTGAACGCACAGCACATCCAACACTGAAGCAGATGAGCTACAGCAGCAGAAGACCACACTGGGTTCGACTTCTCTAAGCTAAGAACGCAAAACTGAGGGTACAATTCACACAGGCTCAGCAACGCTGTAAAATAAAAACGCTGCCTGGTCTGTTGAATCTCAGTTTCTGCTGTGACATTAGGATGGTAGGGTCAGAAATCTTGGATCCATCCTGCCTTGTATCAAAATCTCAGGCTGGTGATGGTGTGGGACATAGTCATCGCACCAACGGAGCATTTCTTAAACACCACATATATAAAATATATTACTACCACCAGGCTGAATGTCTGTAGCACAGTGAGGAGCACAAATATGAGATCAGAGCCACAAAATATCACAACTTGTCTTTTTATATTCACTTTACTGTGTTTTGGCTGTCAGAGCGGTGTATTTTGCTGATTTAAAGCAGCTCTTTGTACCTTTAATGTCGGCCATGCTCCATCCATCATTCTCCTCTCCCTCCTGTGTCTCGTCATCAGGACACTTGGGCTCTGGCTGCTGTCCAGCAGGGGCGGCTGCAGCATCGGGCTGGGTCCCTGCTTCCTCCTCGGTCCTCTGGCTCTCCGCCTGGCAGTCACCTTTGGTCACTGCATCAGTCGATTCTGCGGTCTTCTTGGTTTTCATTTTGAGGTTGTCACCAGAGTCTTGCAGACGCTGTTTCAGGCTCTTCAAACTGAATTTAAAAGCAAAGATGCCAGTAGGTTACCACGAAAAGAGGTTTGTTGTCACAAAATGTTCATGTGAAATAAGAAATTCCATTTCAAATTCCTAATCTAGAGTTGCTTATATCTAAATCACATGCTGCTCTTTTTGCATCTTTGGGAACTGTTTACTACAGACGACCTTGAGGAGCGTATGGTATATTTGACTCTGCCACTAAAGCTGAAAAAGAAAGATACTCACGACTCAATACGTCCAGCTTTACTGCTATGAAGAGGAGAGAAAGAAGCACAAGGTCAGACAGACATGAAGACACTTTAAAGAAAATGAAGAAACACAGTGTAAAATAAATTTCCTCTTTTTCTCACTTCTGATCGTGGGACACACTTACCAAGCAGATAAATAGTCCTTGGTGACTTTGCTCTCCATCACCTGTGTTAATCCACCAGGTTCGGCCATCTCAATGCATATCTGAGAGAACAGAACGGATATTTGAGCAACACAGTGGTACTCAATGGGTGTGCTACAGGCACGATTTGTATTGTACAGGGCGATAAAGAATTTGTCCTGGCGAGTTTCTTTACTGCCCTGTACGATAGTACAAGGCAAAGAAAAAAAAAATCTTGGGGTTTTAAACTTGCAAATGGGAAATACGTGCAAACATATTTCTATACTTTTGCAAAGTTTTGATTGAACAATAAGAGAAACACTAAAAGAATAACTTAGCGCTGCCTCAAACTGCAGGGATCTCCCCTGCTCGATGGGCCAGGACAAAAGGCTGAACAGGTCATAAGATTACTACTTGGTTGAGAACTTGGTGCATTTCAGGCAGTCCTTCTTCACCAGTGTTTGCAAAGGCATGTGTAATTCAGATTGCCTGCCGCAGGGACTGTCTGTACATGGAATATTTAAACTTGCTCAACTCGTGTTAAAAAACCACAAAGTCTCCTTCAGACTCATTTAAAATGTTTCTCAATATGAAAAGAACAGCAGACACCATGACAAGCCTTGCAGCCTTCTGTAAAACATAAAACAGTTGCACGTGCTTATGAAATCGTACCCTGTTGGCAAGCGGCAAGAATCTGACAAAAGCAGCGATGGACGCCACCACTTCTATGATCATCATGACAAGGTCCACATTCTACCAGTGTTGGATTTGTCAAAATCTGGAAGCAAGAAAACTCACTAATGAAGAAACATCAGTGGCTGTCCTAGCTTCATTCAGCAAGAGCCCACAGCGACTCGCCGCATGTCACTGGCGAGTGGCATTAGTGGAACATCCCTTGGGCGGATATTAGCTACTCACAAATGGCACCCTTACAAACTCCAGCTACTGCAGCATCTCAGCGAGGATGACCCAGATCGGCCACAGAATTTGCAGAATGGGCAAAACAAAAATTGGAACAGGACCCTCAGGTCACGCAGAAGATTTTGTTCCGTGATGAGGCAAACTTTTATGTGAATGGTGAAGTTAACAAACAAAACCACCGCTATTGGTCTGACACTAACCCTCATTGGATGGATCCCTCCAAGACTGTTGGAACAACAAAAGTGATGGTTTGGTGTGGTATATGGGGTACAACGATAGTGGGTCCATTCTTCATCAATGGAAACCTCAAGGCCACTGGATATTTGAAATTGCTACATGATGATGTAGATGAACAGTTTCCTGGAAAGTGGATTGGTCGTCGTGGGCCAGTTGAATGGCCCCCAAAGTCTCCCGATCTGACCCCTTAGACTTTTATCTTTGGGGTCATCTGAAGGCAATTGTCTATGGTGTGAAGATACGAGATGTGCAGCACCTGAAACTACGGATACTGGATGCCTGTGCTGGCATTTCTCCTGCGGTGTTGCTATCAGTGTGTGAAGAGTGGGTGAAGAGGGTTGCATTGACAATCCAACACAATGGGCAGCACATTGAACACATCTTATAAGTGGCCAGAAACTTGTAAATAACTCATGAAAGAATAAAGTTACGTTGAAACCAAGCACACCATTGTTTTTCTTGTGACATTACCAATAAGTTTGATGTGTCACATGACCCTCTTCCTATTGAAGTTGTATCCAAGATGGCCGACTTCTAAATGGCCACCATGGTCACCACCCATCTTGAGGAGTTTGCCCCCTCACATATACTAATGTGCCACAAACAGTACTTTAATATCACCAACCATTCCCATGTTATTACAGTGTATCCATATAAATGGCCCACCCTGTATTTTCCAAGTCATCAGCATGCTGTGCTAGTTCCTCTACCCACTTCTTCAATGATTGGAGTTTGCCCAGGGTCACCGTCGTGACATCCGCCATAGCCAAGATCCGGGCGTCCGCTTCCTTTATGTGCGTCTCATGGTCCTCCAGTTGTTTCCCTTGTGCTTGTAAATAGCAGGGAGACCCGGCTCGAGTTTATCTTCAATGACTTCACAGTTACTTCCTGAATCACCTCACAAACTAATGGATGTGTTCCAATATTCAACTGTGCATCAGTTCCCATGCTAGTTCCCTCATTTGCCTCTCCGCTCTGCAAGTTGGGGTCCCCCACAGTGTTGGGTATTACAACTTTCCTTCACGGCATGTTGTCAGACTGTCCCAAAAAGTAGCTGCTAATGCTCATCCCAGGCTTACAGATAATGTCACTGTAGTAACTTGTAATAAATTGCATTTCTAAAGTTATGGGTGTAGAATCAGTGAACTGGTGTACTAGCACTCCCTAGTACAACCTCACTACAAGCTGCCATCTTGAAAACCAATGACCAATGGTCTTTTAAAACTACTTCAGCCTGAAATATAAATATCAAATATTATAGTTTTTGGATTTTACCCGTTAAAGAAGAAGAGTTTTGCCCTGTAAACACCATCAAAAATGAGCATCCCTACATAAGCCACTAAGTGTTTCCCATTCAAGGTTTTAGCATGGCCACAATTTGCTGCAGGATTTCATCCATCAGCAGCAGTGCAAACCTTTGGCTACTGGGAGGTAGTAGAGCATTGCAGTCTTTGTTGAAGACCAAAATATGGGGATAAGGAGTCCATCCTGTGACTGCTTCAACCATATTTTCACTCTCACCTTCAGATGAGTCAGAGTTGGACTCCAGCTGGTCTGTTTCTACGTCCGAGGCCTCCTCCATGTCAGCCCGGAGGAGTATGATGTGTCTTTTCCAGAGGCTCCTCTGTGCTGTAAAGTCTTGCCATCTTCTTGCAGAGTGCTCCTGCACTACTGCTCATACTTCTAACCATGGCTGCAGTGCAGTTGCATAAATTACCTGAGCTTTGGTTCTTGCTGCTGAGATAGCTTTGAAGCTCTGAAAGGTCACCTATCAGTAATTATTATTGAATTAGTTTATGACACACAGTGTGGCCTTCTAAGAAAAAAAGACTTGCACACACAAAATTATCTAACATCATTAGCAGCACACGTTCATCATTTCATTAGCAAGACACCCATTTGGTTGGACAAATATAAAAACAAAACATTAAAGGCAAGTTGTCAAAAATGAAATCTTAGCATAAAGGAATTCGTTAGTTGATTTGGGATCAAAAATTGTATTTTCACTTGTATAAATGGGACATGTTTTGGCCGGAAGATAAATTGTGGCGGCTTTTGCATGGCTTAGCCATTTTAAGCTTATTTAAGGAAATGAGACAACAATTCTAAAATGAAAATAAAAAATTATATCTACTAGCAAATATGGGGTTTTATTCGTTCAGCGCAGCCAAAATAGCACAAAAATTAAAACTCGGAATGGCACAAAATGTGGTTCTCTTTGACAGCCATAATCGTAGAGCAAAACTGCTTTACAATAAAAAAAAAAATAGCAACTCTGGGAGTGAATGGTAAATGGACTTTAAGGCACTTTTCTATTCTATCTGTGCACTCAAAGCGCTTTATAAAAGCTGGGACAATTCCTGAGTCAGATCATTCTGTATCCAACATTTAGACCCTGATGAATGCATCTGTGAACAACTTTGGTATCTTTCAAACAAACTGGATCAGCCAGGGACCAAAACACCAAAACTTCCTGAGGTACATCCACCCCGGTGTGACATTAAAATTGCCTTCTGAGAATGCACTTAAAAGTCCTCTGCTGCCACCCTATGGTATAGCTTCAGAAACAATTTGACGTTTTTTACTTAATGACATGATAATAGTAAGACATGGTAATATTTTTTAAAGACTGAGCACTAAATGTAACACTGTCAATGAAATAGCATTTGTACTTAGAAATATAAAACAATTAGTGAAAGACAAAATGTAAATACAGATAAAGGGATGAATATTTATAATATCGACAATAATATTTTTATATGTGCAATAGCAGGAACAGGAAGTGCACACCACATCAGCAAACAAACAAAATCACTGAAACTAGTCATCCTCATGATTTACTGCATTGTGACAGGTGTGATTTCTGGTAACAGCTCTCTACTTGCGCTAGGAGCTTTAAGAGTGAAGAAGGGTTATATGGGAAGAGCTTCTTTGTGTGCAGCCTCGTTACCACCTCTCTAAGCTGTGACAAACAATGGACTGCTCTGACTGATATTTCACCTGTAAGCTGCCATGACAGAGATGCCATGTTTGCATGTGATGTTTCTTCACTCTGCAACACTGGCTGTAATAATCCTTCCGGTCTTGGACTCAGTAAAGCTGTTGACTTATATTGTTTCCCATTCAAGGCACAGACAGATTCCACTGTATTCTCAGAATCAGACTCATCAGAAGTATCATACTCTACAAGGCGAAGCTCTGAAGCCATACCTAGCCTTCCAGCTGGTGGAATAACACAGGAACCAGATTCTACTTTATCTGGCTCTCCTTTACATTTCAATGTTGACCTATCGGCGCCTAACTTCTTCTGCTGTGAAAGACAACAGTCTGACATAGTGATACGTCCACATG
Organism: Mchenga conophoros; assembly: GCF_057382185.1. Taxonomy (NCBI): domain Eukaryota; kingdom Metazoa; phylum Chordata; class Actinopteri; order Cichliformes; family Cichlidae; genus Mchenga; species Mchenga conophoros. The sequence continues at coordinate 41,637,906 of NC_140526.1, forward strand.
CTGCAGCGAAGCCCTGCCAATCATCTCGGAGGCATTTCAAGTACTGCACAAAGTACTCCAGGAAGCAGGTTTCAGCTGAGATCAGAAAGTCTAGGAGGATGCTATAGTCAAAGGACATGCTCTGAAGCAGAAGCACAAAGTGACAGTGAGGGTTAAAGCCAGATGCACAGGCCGTCTCCAGCACTGCAAATTCATCCATCCCAGACATCAGTCTAAAAATGAGAGAAAAATCTAATTAGAACATATCACGTAAACACTAACAGCTTATTTGAATTTTTCTCTTCTGGTAAAGTGAAAGACAGTGAAGTATCAGTAAACAGTGACAGAAACACACACATGTATATTTTAAATCTGAATACTTTTACATGTGTAGAAGTTATCTTTAAGCATCTTTAAAGATGGTAAACTAACATCAGGACCTCTTTACCATTATAGTTTTTATATCATACCCAAATCTGGTATCTGTTTTACCTGTAATGAAGAAATATGTAGAGCAGAGCTTTAGCTGCCTCCATCATGTCATCATCCTGTTCTCCAAACAGCATGCTGATCCAGCAGCAGAGATGAGTGACCTCTCTCTGTTTGAACCTGTACTGTCTCAGGAAGCCCCACAGACTCTGCATGTATGCATGAACCTCTGTTGCAGTCTTCACTTCTGTGTTGAGAAGATAATCATACGCCTAAGCCACAGCAGAAAGCATATAAAGGCTTTTAAGATCATTGGTAAACTTCCTGGGTGAAACCTGGCCTGTTTAGAGAAAGCGATTAAAGGTAAAGACCCGACAATAATACAAAGAAAACTGCAGCAATCAAACAACCTCCTTTGAGTAAACATTTGGCGACAGTGGAATGGAAAAACGAAACTCTTTTCAAAAAAAAAAAAAGTAAAGTGTGCGTGTTAGTCCCCATGGGGAAATAGTTCCTCTGCATTTAACCCATTCACCCAGTGAAGCAGTGGGCAGCCACCAGTGCAGCGCCCGGGGAGCAGTGTGTAGGGACGGTACCTTGCTCAGGGGTACCTCAGGGTAGCCGTTCAGTGGAGTCGAACCCCCGACCTTCCGATCATGGGGCCACCACTCTACCTACTGAACTATCCCTGCCCATTGGAGGACATAAAGGACGAAACCACCGTCAGAAACTCCGCCAGGGAGGAGCAGCCATCTGCCGCATAACCAGGTGTGGGTGATGGCAGAGAGCCAGGACAAAAAACATTTTATTTATTGATATCTATTGTCCACCTGGCACTTCGAGCTTCTCTCCAATTTATCACACTCAGTTCAGATAAAATAATTACTGTGGGTGACTTAAACATAGATGCAGCTTCAACTCTGCATTTAATCTGTTATTGAACGGCTTCTCTCCAAATGTAAAAGGACCCACCCACCACTTCAATCACACTCTGGAGCTTGTTCTGACATATGGCATAGAAACTGAACATTTAACAGTTTTTCCTGAAAACCCTCTTTTGACTGATCATTTCTTAATAACTTTAGATTTACAATCATTGGCTACACAACATTTGAAATATCAAATGTCATTTTCAAAGCATTTGTCATCCAGATTTTTGTCTTTGATTTGACTGGTCAGGGGAGAGAACAGACACTGAGTGAAAACATTCAGCATCTCTTTCATTGTTTTTCCACTGAATGTGCTGCTGAGATTTCTGAGTGAGGAAAAAAACCCAGTACTATCACAGTTATCAAAAAGAAGAGCTTCAAATGATTTGTTTTTAATTTAATTGGTTTAAAGTTCAGCAACATCTTTAATTGTACTCATGCAAAAATGATAGATCATCAACCACGCTGGTATTTCTTTTTAATTCTCACCTGATCCTGCAGCTGTTTGGATGCAAAGCTCTATGGACTTGAGAATAATGAGGCTGACAGCTCTCAGCATCATGCAATCCCAGTTCTGAATCTGATCTCCCAGAATGTGCCTGGTTCCTCCAAAGAAAGCGCCAGACTGCATTTGAATACTCAGTAACCAATTGTCAGAAGCTGCTTTTAACACAGTCCGAGCTAGAATGCTCATATCAGAGCTCCAGTTTCCACACGTCCTCCCTGACGCCACATCGCCTGAAATCCAGTCCTCTCCAGCCTTCTGGAGGATTGCTCTCTTTAGAAGAAGCAGCACTCTCTTTTTAACATAATACTCTGAGGAGCAGCAGATGTTTAGGAGGGCCAACGAGTGAAGGTGGGTTACTCTCTGACTCTTCAAACGGACACCAGCTCCACATACCAAACTAGAAGAAGTCAGCACCTCAAGCAGGTCTAGCAGTAGACATAATGATGTTCCCCAGTGTGAGCTTCTGGTAAAATCCACTGAATGCTGTGACATGTGTTTCTTCTCTTCAGGGAGCAGTTTTGAACATAGAACACTTAGAGTGAGGTCAAAACCTACCAGAAGTGTCATGAGCTCTAATGGAAGGAAAAAAAAGGCATTCAAAATGTGAGAGTAGACAAAATCAACCGTCATCCTGTAAGCATCATATCTGCCCATATCTTACCCCAAGGAGTTAGCCTAGCTACAGAACAAATGATTTCAATAAACTCATCTTTCAGTAAATTCATTTAAATGTTCAAAATCTTAAAATGTTCTGGCTGCAGTTTCTACAATTTTCTGTATTTTTGTTACCATTATAGCTTAGATATCGCGGATTTTGGACTCCTTGAAAATGAAAATTACTAACACCGTTTACCTCGATGAGCTCCTTTAAGAAGTTTTTTGGAGACTTCAGTCAGTGACCACAAACAGGCATCTAATTCAGCACCAGGCCACGGGTTCTGAAATGCTTGTTCACATTTCCTCTGCCAGGCAGGACTGATAAGTCCCTAAGAAATTTAAGCATACAAGCACTCAAATTCAATTTTAAACTGTCAAATCACAACAACAGTCACTTCAAGGTGCTCAATACTGAAAGGTAAAGACACTAAAATTTTACAGAGAAACCCTAACAGATAACCTCCTATGAGTAAGGACTTGGCAACAGTGGGGAGGAAAAACTCCCTTTCAACCTTCATTTTAAAAGGGAGTTCCTTTCCACTGTTGTCCAACCCGTCAGAACCAGGTCGCGGCAGCCATCTGCCATGACCAGTCGGGCGGGGGACCAGATAAAAGACATGCTGTGAAAGAGCCGTTGATGGTGAGTAAAAAAGGGTAAGAGAAGGAGAAACGCTCAGTGCATCTTGAGAGGACCCCAGCAGCCTAAGTCTACTGCTAAGTCCTACTAAGTGTGGATTCAAGGTCACACGATTCAGCCATAGCTGTAAGCTTTCAGAAAAAGGAAAGTCCTCAGCCTAATCTTAAAAGTAGAAAGGGTCTCTGTCTCCCAAATCCAAGCTGGAAGCTGGGTCCACAGACAAGGTGCCTGATACCTGAAGGTTCTGCCTCCCATACTACTTTTAAATATCCCAGTAACCACAAGTAAAGCTGCAATCTGAGAGCAAAGTGCTCCATTGGGGTGATATGGTACTATACGTCTTCCTGATGGCCACAATAAATGATGTGGCTCTTTGTTGTTTCACCCTGGATAGTGCTTCTGACACTTGGTCTCCTTCCCTCCGCTCAGCGTACAGTCTCAGAGGGCTAGATGCATAAGTAAGAAGCTTCATTGTCTTGATGTCAGTGGATTTGAGCTCCTCCTTTGGGTGTAGGTGGCGATTGCCTTGATCTTGTTCTTCCCATTCACCTACTTCTCAGGACCTGCCTTACTCGCTGGGTTGTTGTAGCTTTCCTAGTAGCCTTTTCATGGTTCCCAATTGGCTATTTTCAGTGTGTTGCCTTCTGATAGACCTTAGAGGATTGCAGTAACTACCTTTCCTCTCTTTTTTTACTATTAGGGTTCTGCTCATCTTGTGTAGCTCTATGAATTCCAGGTTCCATGTGTGAGGTTTTGAGTCATAGGCTTTCTTGTAAGTCCAGGTGGTGCACAGGCTGGCCAGTCTGGTCTTAGTCGTACAACCTACCAGTTGCTGAAGTTTTACCCTTTTACGTTATTTTAAACGTTGCTTTTTTCACCATTCTTAACATTACACACAATGAACAGTGTTGCATATTTTTTAATAGTATGTGATTTACAGTAGGTAGGCTAAAGCGCTTCGGTCATCTCAGAGACGGAAACAAAAAGTCGTTGCTGAAGACGAATCCCCAAAGAATGACTACTTACAGATTTGCAGATAAGGTAAAAAACACAGTTTGATGCCGTCTTTGCAGCCAGATGTGAGATAATGTGGTCCTCGGCTTGGAACCGCTTTACCTATGGAAAAGGTAATTAAATCAATTATTAAGATAACTTTACGTCTTTACTCCCTGAGCAGTGGTAGCACTTACAAGGTGCGTGATGAGATCCATGTCTTCAAGCAATACTTTTAGGACCTCCGCATAATAAAACCTAACGTCTGGATGCAGCCCCTGAGACGTCAGATTGGAAGAAACCCTCCCGAGGAAAGACATGCACATGCAAGTCAGCTCCGCACTGTTTTCACCGCAGTACTCTGAGGGGGAACCTTCTCTGCCTTTCCCGTGGACAGGTCCACAAAAGCCGGAATATATTACGCCCGCTACATCGGCAGCATTTTGGGGGGGATACGATCCCGCAAGAAAGCATCTGTACGCTTCTGTCAAACAGTTAAAAAGCCCTGTCATTACGGACAGGTCTTCGTCTTTACAACTCATATTGCCCTCCATTGCGCGGCTACTTCCGCGTGGATCTCCCACGTGATATACACGGAAGTACCCCTACAAAATACGTGAAGCATTACCAAAATAAAACAAAAAAGTCTAATAAATGAAAACACAACTTTATATTGTTGTTGTTGTTTTTACATTGTGGGGAATATATAATAGTGAATATAATACTAGCACTTTATTTACTACAATGACCATGGATTTATATAATGTGTCTAGTTTCAGAAAGTTCATTCTGTCAAACTGGACGTTTTCTGTAGGAGAAAGGTTTCTTCATCCAAACCACTCCTTTAATCTCAGCTGACTGCAGAATAATGATGGAAACTAGCTCCACTGACTAACAATGGGCCGTGAGGTTAGTTTTATGATCATTAATCTGCAAATTGATTAATCAGAATAGCATCATCATATATGCACGTTTCCTTGCCTTTCTGATTTATTTTAAATTAATTGCATCCTAAAATACAGTTTCATACGTCTGCTTTGCAAATGGTAGTTCTTGACGTGCTTGGGGCTGTGGAAATTATACTTATATTGTGAAAGTCTGCAGACGGAAGTGTTATTGTTTTTGCTGATGGAGTCACGCTGGTGAAGCTCTTCGCAGACACTCTTTGATTAAGTCTTAGTGTTGAACAGTTAGATTATTCTTGTCATTACCTACAAAGATATGGATAAAAGTTTGACACTAGCTTCTTTGTTTGGTATTGTATTTGTGCTGAAAGTAACGGAATAATGCAGCTTTGACAACTTCAATCGTTCCGTATACCTGAAAGCTGATTGGCTCAGTTACACGTCGGTTCAGCGTCTGACAAGTAAGTCTTTGTTTTATAGAGCTGCTGTTTTGTCAATAAAGGCGTAGAATTCCTTTTAATATCCACACGCGCTGTGTTTGGGGGTTTATTTCTACCCAATTATAATAGTGTAAAAAGTCAAATGAAGCCAAATAAAATTAAAAACGAGCGAATGAGTTTGTTAGCTTTCTGGCTAACTAGCTTCAGCTAACCTTCTAAGAACGTACAGCCGTAGACCATGGGTTATTCTAAAAGGATCTACTGTCGTTACACTTTCTGGGGTGGTGGAAACGAGCTATCTTCACCGCCGAGCTTTTGTAAGTTATATCTGTATACTTGTGCGTGCTTTGTATTATTGGTCATGTTAGCAAATAAAGCCACGGTGATGTCTATTGTTTATCACAAACGAGTTAAACTAACGAGCCAAACTTTTAAGGTAATGACAGATAGTTACGTTTTCATTCATTTGCAAAGTTTTCCCAGGTTGGCTAAAAAATAGTGTAATTAGTAAGTTTACCTTTGGGTAGTGTATATGCATATCATTATTTTTTTGTATTTAACTCTCTGGTTGTTACTATTGTTTGGCTGTTGTGGTTTTCAGCAATAAATGGGGTGTATCCATAATCAATTGACTCTGTCCGTTAGCGTTCACAATACTCTTCATTGCCTCTAATCTCTTTTTGATGACTGTGTTTGTGTGCCACAGGGAAACAAATTCTCAGTTCTTCACAGTGTGCACCAGTACATCTGCAAAGCAGCTCTGATATGACTAAAAGAAGCCTATCTCTTCAGCTGGTCCAAAGGTACATTTTAATATCTAAAACATTAGCTTTTGTTTCTTTTCTTTTAACATCAACATAATTTCTCCCAACAAGGAAACCAAAAAAACTTGCTAGACCTCTTCATCAAGTAATGGTTAAGCCTTTGTTAGCTGAAGCAAAAAAGTGACTGTCTCTGAAATTCCACTGTTGTGCCTGAACATACGTCAAACATGTACATTTTCAGATAACTTCATTTATAATTACATTTTTGGGGGGAATATATACAACTTTTATAGTTTTGCCTCTATATTATTTAAATTCCAAGTTTTCTGCTTTTTATTCAGTAAGACTGAATTAAAGAAAATTAATAAATTATAGTTTTTACTCCTAAGTTCTGAATGTCGTGGAGTAAAGATTTGTTTGCTGCTTTATACATTATTTGTGCAATTCTGAGATCAACCAAATTTTCAAACTGTTAATAATTTAATAAAAAAATGATTTGATGGTCTTTTGAAGTGTAGCTCAGGTGGTAGAGCACCTGCTAATCAGAAGGTTGGTAGTTCAATCCTCGTCTCTCCAGTCTGCGTGCCAAATATCCTTGGGCAAGATGCATCCGTCAGTGAATGCGTGTAAATGTTAGATAGGAAGCTTAGATAGAAACAGTACAGTATGCTTGTGTGAATGAGGCAAGTTTTGTAAAGCATTTTGAGTGCTCAGAGTAGAAAAGCGCTATATAAGAACCAGTCCGTTTACCATCTATACTCCACCACTCTGGATTTTAAGTCAAATGTGTTCAAGTGCAGACTTTGAGCTTTAAGTCAGTGTTTTTTCAGAGTTTGGATTAACTGCTGAGAAATTTAGGGTGATGGAGGGGCTGGAGCCTATCCTAGCTGCAGTACAGTAAGAAGCGGCTTACACCCTTTTCTTGTAGTCCCCTGTTTTTAGCTGCTCAAAATTAACTGGACAGTTGACTCCAAAGCAGTTTCATTGCCAGATGGGGCTTGTTTCCTTGCTATGTCATCACAAATGAAGCAGATGCCTGAAGTTGACTCATAGAGCTGATTTTGTATTTGTAGTTTTGCATTTTTGAATAGAAGTCTCAGACAGATGGCAGTGCACACAAGGTACACCATCACTAGGCTGGGAAAAAAACCCACAATAAACCAGAGAGAGATGGTAAGAAATTTGGCAGTGGCCAGTGGCAGTGGTACATCCTTAAAAACAATTAGTGCACTAGCCAGCCAACACCGAAAGACCATAGCAGACAACTAATGTGCCAGAGTTATTTCTGTAACAACATTGTTCACAATATTTCATCAAAAACACTCTACATGTGTATCAGTGTCGACATCTAGAATTTGGAGACCCCATCAATGTACACTGTATCAATACACATCATCAGTGTTAATACAGAACAATTTGCAGACTACTCGTTACACTCAAGAACAAGAAGATCACATTCAACTTTGTCAGAATCAGCTGGAAAGAAGCTGTATTTTTAGACTCATAAAACAAAGATTAACTTTAACCAGAGCGATGGGGAAAGTATTGAGAAGCAGGAAAGCAGCTCAAGATCAGATGGGCTCCTTTCCCATTAGTACCTGCTCGGTTTGATTCGCCACGACTCGAATTGGATTAACTGGTTTTCCATTATAATAGAGTACCACCTAATGTGCGTTTTCATTGTCATAGCAACGCGTCCAAGTGTCCTGTGACGTAATTAATATGCAACACAAACACTACAACAAAGGTGGGTGTCGAGGCAAGAATACACCTCCTGCTCAGTCTGTCGCTTTTCGGCAGACTCTGGGACCACGGCATTGTTTTTTCAGGCAGAGCGGTGTAGAGATTTTTGAAGGGGCGGGTACTGAAAGTTAAAAAGGGGCACATGGGACCAGGGTGAATAACAACAACCCGCATTCTTCAAAAATCTAATATGGATTCACATCATTTTATATCACTGTTATCAGGCGGGGACAAGGCAAAGCAAAGGTAGCCTATTTCTTACCCGATGGGTACAATGTTGCTGTTGAGGTGTTGCTGCTGCTCCTGATAGTACTGGAGGGCAGGGCTGTGTTGATCTGACACTGTAGACATTTAAAAAGTCTGTAGGAGAGCTGGTAGCTGATTAAACAAGTGTTGTGAGATAATAATGAAATGCAAAGATTGGTGACAGCGCTTGGAACCATAAGGCAACAGATTACACAAGCTGTGGGAAATAAACCAGGCTCTGCCTCTGAATCACTCTTTGCCTCTCTTCCTCCTTGCATTGCCTCATCTCACCTATCCCTGTCCACTTGCTGTCCTTCTGAGAACAAGGCACAACTTGCAATTGCATTTAACTATCCACACTTAACAAATCCCATGATGCTTTGAGTATTTCTTCTTCATGTGTTAATAGACCTCTCTGCTTTGAGTCATACTTGTTATTAATCTCTTCCACAGCATGTCTTTTATCCTGTCTTCCTTCTATCTCCCTAACTGGTTACGGCAGATGCCCCGCCCCTCCCAGAGCCTGGTTCTGCCGGAGGGTTCTTCCTGTTAAAAAAAAGAGTTTTTCCTTCCGCACTCATGTGGTTGAAAAAAACATTTGATTCTGGAGGTTATTTAAACATATCATGAGATATAGATATTAGATTTTCCTCATCACTCAGCCCTCGATCAAATAATGAGCTTCCTCAATATTTGAGGAAGCTCATTATTAATGTTAACCCTTAAAAACTCCTGAACATCATTAGTACACCATTTCAGTATTATTTTGATTCCTATTCTTATGCTTAAAATGACTTAACATTTTGATTTTGATTTTTTTTTTTTAAGATATTTTTTTAATGCACCACCTGTGTGTGCTTGATTTGTGTGTTTTGTCAGCCATTTATGTCCATTCAAGTCTGTCAGATCTACAATGAACTGCTTAAACTGTAGATCTTTGTTGCACTGAGGCGGTAGGCAGACTTCATTCACATACTTGAAAAATGGCAAAAAATCATATTTTTCATGGTTGGATATTAACAGGGTTCCAAGTTGAGCTTCAGCATGCAACAAGAAGAAATGGGAGTGAGGCCAAAAAATTTTTGATCGTGCAATTTATTGAAAACAACACTTAAACTGACACAGGCTCTTAGGCCACTTCTATCACCAAGTAATGCGTTACTACTTTTTCAATTTTAGTGTTGTCTTTTCAGATTAAAAGCCACGGCCATAAGTCTGAACTTAATTTCAGTCATGCTTAATGTACCATCTGAATCTGAATATATTTACTGATTTTTATTTATTTATTTTAAACAGAGCTTAGGTACAGATGAAAATTACCATTCCGAAATGTGACAGGATGTTGAACCACCACTGCAGAAGGAACCCTGAGCTTCATGAAGAGCTGCAGATCCAGGCTGCAGTGGCAGCAGGGGATGTATACACTGTTAGGAGAATGCTGGAGCAAGGATACTCGCCAAAGATCCGCGATGCCAATGGCTGGACACTGCTTCACTTCTCAGCAGCCAAGGGAAAAGAGAGATGTGTTCGAGTTTTCCTGGAGCATGGAGGTCAGACCCCCAACCCCACGACCTGAAAATGTTTTTGCTGTTAATGCTACAGGGCATTGTGTTACTAAAAAGTGGGCATTTATTCAGCTATGTTAGGTGAAATTTGAAAAGAAGTCACTTCTATAGCATTCAGATAAATATCCCTTAAACACTTAAAAAATGTTTAAGTGTCCCAAATCCCAAAAGTTCATTCTTTTCATCTGGACTTATCGTTCTCAATGGGAGAAAAGTTTTTTCACTCACCCATGTCCAGATGAACAGAATCCACGTTTGGGATATTATTCATATGACTTAAGATTCATCCAGATACCATTTTGTCACCCCAGAATATGATTATTATCGTGCATCTTCTGTTAGAATCAGAAAAACCATGGACATACACTCTGGAGATGACGGGCTAGCGCATCCAAATCAGATGACTGATTTAAGATAACATAGCAGCAGTGAGTCTCATACACAGAGTCAAGGTGTGCCCCAATTCAGGCCCCGCATCCTTCAAAAAACTACCTGGTCTGCATAGGCCAGGTGCTTTAAAGGCCAGAAGTGCAAGGCTGTTAAATGGGTTGGGTTGCCTAGCAACCATGCTTTTTCAAATGTTAGAAGTTGGCTGGGCAGTGTATATTTTGTAATGGGTGATAGGTCATATATAGAACTTAAAAAAAATAAAACAATTGGAAAAAACATGGCAGAAAATGCTGAAAAAGAAACCCACCACACTAATAAAATAATTAGAAAAGTGTCCAACAAAACATCAGTTTTCTGCACAACTCCACTGCACACGCTCACTCTCTCAACCTTTGCATTCCTGGGGCTGCTGTGATGCAGTGCTTCGGATTAATGTAATGACTCTTAATATCACTGAAAAGCGCAGAGTTGCTGCTTTCAAGAGCGGTTGCCATTTTTCAGATTGCCCACATCATTCAAGAGTTGCAGTAGTTTAAAGAAACGTTGCCACCAGTGTAGCCCTAACCTGTTAGGGTTAAAGGGTTAAACCTTTCTAGCGGTCCTTTACAAAGGGAGAACAGTCTTTATATTCTCTCCTGTTCTCCTCTCCATCTCTCATCTGGCACCAGCGAGCTCTTTTTCCTCTTACACTGCTGAATTTGTCCTGGTGTATCATCGGGGTGGAGAGAACAATCTCACCAGTTCTCCCTCAAAGTTGGTTCCTCACTCTGTCCTAACTCGTGCATAAAATGGACTGTTATAATTGGTCAGAATTAGCCTGTGAAAATAAATCTTACCTTTTTATAAAGAAGGAGAACATTTATTTTCTTCATTTAATTATATATTTTTAAATTAATTAAAAATAAAACCTTGTTAGGAATTGTGCTGGGCTTGTCTGCATTACTGTTTGACTGAATATTGTTTAAGATGTGGCAATATCCAAATTGGCCAGCAGGGGTCACTGTGGAGATGGGTTTGATATTGTTTCAAAACCAGTACAATTCCAGCACAAATGCTTCAAATGTTTCAGTGTTTTACGAAGCTTCAGTTTGCCCATAACTAAACATTTAAATTGCTACATGAATAAGTCAGGTAAAACCCTGTTGCTACTTTTAAAAGTTGACTGTTTGGCCACTCCACTTAAGCCGTCTGCCATTATCTTTGAAAGATTTCCCATTGCCACCACCGCGCTATGACAGAATCAGCTTTTTGGGCAGTGAGGTATTGGTTCAGCTACTAGTTAGCTAACATACACTAATGTAAACCTATTAGCTGCAACCCAACCAACATGTTCTCAAAACTTTAACTTTGAACACTTATCTTCTAAATGCAACTTCACAGACTGTTAAATCTGTCAGTTTCTGAGAGCAGGGCTTCGTGTTTCATGTCCACTTAAAGTATAACAGTCTAGCAGGAATGCACTGTAAATACGAATTGATGAAAAATTCTTTCTAGCAGATTATTCTTGGACTGTACTATCTTGGCTTATCATAAATCCTATAATATGAAGCGTCTGCTGCATTTAACTCTTCTTTTCTTTTCACTCGTCTGTACAGCTGACCCCACAGTGAAGGACTTTATTGGTGGCTTCACCGCACTTCACTATGCAGCAATGCATGGCAGAGCACGCATTGCCCGACTGATGCTGGAGTCAGAGTTTCGAAGTGACATTATAAATGCAAAAAGTAACGATGGCTGGACGCCGCTGCATGTGGCCGCCCACTATGGTCGAGACTCATTCGTGCGGCTGCTGCTCGAGTTCAAGGCCGAGGTAGACCCTCTGAGCGACAAAGGAACCACGCCACTACAGCTTGCCATAATCCGCGAGCGCTCCAGCTGTGTACGGATCCTCCTTGACCACAGCGCCAACATTGACATTCAAAATGGCTTCCTGCTACGCTATGCTGTCATCAAAGGCAATCACTCATACTGCCGCATGTTCCTGCAGAGGGGAGCGGACACTAATCTTGGACGCCTTGAAGATGGCCAAACTCCCTTACATTTGTCAGCTCTAAGGGATGATGTGTTGTGTGCCCAGATGCTCTACACGTATGGAGCAGATACCAATACTAGGAATTACGAGGGCCAGACTCCGGTGGCTGTGTCTGTCAGCATGTCAGGGATTAGCCGGCCTTGTCTGGATTTCCTGCAGAAGGTCACAAGTGAGTAACACACTCTTTGTCATATAAGTCCGGTGGCATTGTGAAGAATATGCCAATGTTGTGTTTGTTGCATAAAGGAGGAAAAAGTAAATATTCTTAACTATGAAAGAAAATTAGGGGTGAAGGAAAGAAAATTGCTACAACATAGTATTGCAATATTCTGCCTGTTTCATTTTGTGCAACAAATATAGATATAGCATTCAGTATCAATACTTGGGATACCAAAATATTTCTTTATATCGTTAAATAAAACAATGGGTTATCTCATGCAGCACCATCCTGAAGTTAGCTATGCAAACTTAGACTACCAGTCAAAAGTTTTAGAACACCCCAATTTTTCCAGTTATTGCAATTCAACTCATCCAGGTCCAATGAATAGCTTGCAATGGAACAAAAGTAAGTGGTGAACTGCCAGAGTTTTGGGTTGTTTGTTTGTTTTTCTTAAAGGAAAAAAAAGGTAAGGTTGAAAACCGACTCGACAGCGTACAAAACATGTCAGCATGTTTTACACGACTAGATATGCAGATTTTGTTACTCTGGGTTTTTTCTTCTGAAGGCCCAAAATGACTATAGTACTGTGGTGAAATGGCTCATCAGTGTTGTCTATACATTAATCAACTGGCTCATGGCACGTGTATTTAATCTCTAATTTATCTCCTTTTTATGGTTGTGCTCTAGTCTTGAGATCATTCTGGGCTCTGGAGTTGTGTGTTTGGGGTCAGTATATTTCAGCAACTTTGTACAGTCTCTGCCTTTCCCTTTTTACATACGTACAAGGGGGTGGGGGTTACAGGAAAGGAGACACAAATTGTACTTAAATAATTTTAAGTAACAAATAAGTGATATTCAGAACAGTTTCATGAATTTTAAGTGGGTAGTGCATAATTTTATGGTAATTTTCCAGGAAAACCAGCAATGTTTCCCCATCAGCTGATGTGATCAGTGCCATTTTATGCAATTAAAAATGTTTTTCTTCCCAAGCGTATCCAGACAATTTACAACATAACAGCACGCTACATGCACATCATACCACAAACATAGCTAAGTTTCTTACCGAAGCATGATCAGGAATCAGTAATTGTCAAGTCTGGACCACGTTTTTTTTTTTTATTCAGAACTGCCTTTAGATTCAGCAAGGTTCCCAAAAATTCCTCAGTCATTGTTTCACCATACTGACACAATAGCATTACACAGTTTCTGCAGACTTGTCCTCTGCAAATCCTTCTATTCCACCACACCACAGAGGGCTGTTGGACTTGGTGAAAGAACCAATTTGAGGTTATTTAATATTTGAAAACATCCAACACTAGGGCTGTTCGATATAACGATATAAAAACGTCTGTCGTTTCATTTTAAGCTATCGTTTGTTTCGTGGTGTTGCAAAATAAACTGTTTACGGCAATATTTTTTCATGGTTCTTATGTCACTGTAGTGGCTGTATTCATTCCTTAAAGTTCTCTCTTTCTCTTATATTTAATAAAACCACACTACTGACAGACATGTTTTTACATGCTGTCGTTAGCAACAATTATGGTAAAAACCATCACGTGGCTCCACTGTCCGCTGGTTTGTTTTCCACGTAAACCTTTCACAATAAAGCTTAAGAGCCCGTTGAGACTTTTCAAAATAAACTGAATCATATGAATGAGTATGCAGAGTTTACAAATGAGAAGCAAAAAAAGAGCCGTCAGGTGCTAAAAAAATAAACCTTAGACTCAAACGTTAGAGCAGGCTTTCCCCCGCAGCACGCCGTGTAATAAATACTCACAAAGAAAACGGCGCCGTTACAACTTCTGTCTAAAAATGTGTCGTTTCATGCATCGGTTAAAACACTCGACTCCAGCTACACGACGCGCAGCTGGAAACACTTCACGCAAGACGAGCTGCCCGAGATTCACAGAATTTACAGCAAATGTTAAATGTTTGTGATTTATATCGTTATCGGACGATAGATGTCTTATATCGGGACATGAGGTTTTGGTCATATCGCACAGCCCTATCCAACACCAACAAGGTATTTTCACACCGAGAACTGCTAGCTTCTCTTTTTTAGGCCATTCTCTGTAAACCTGAGAGATGGTTGTGTGGCAGATGAACAACCATGCCATATCCAGTTATTTGAATGACCTTTCTTCCCTATTCTAACCCTTTGTTTGACTCAGTCGGCTGTTTTGACCGTGTGTGAGGGTTTTTTTTTCTTTTGCAGAGTGTATTGATTTCCAGAAAAAGAAAATTTGATAATATTATTAATATTATGTTATGTGCACCTTCACCCTGATTGATTATCTAACTTTCCTCTCAATTATATTGTTTTTATTTTATGCTTGGAATGCAGTAGGATGCAAACACTGCTGTGAGATAAAGTAGAATTAAAACTCGAAGTGTTGCACTAATGGGGGCATGTGAGCACTGTCACTGTATTAATTGTTAAATAACGAGACATCTACTCTTGCTAATAATTTTGCTCAGAGTTGATATTTCTTGCTCTGTTTCTGTCATGTTACTGGGAGTCAATGATAGTCATGTGTAGTCATTGTTTCTATTCTTCTTTCAGGACAACCTCGGACTCTACAAGATTTGTGTCGAATAAAAATCCGTCACTGTATTGGCCTTCAAAGCTTGAAATTCTTGGAGGATCTACCACTTGCAAAGGTTATGAAAGACTATTTAAAACACAAGTTTGACACTGTGTGAAGCAATAACACAAGAATAGGAGAGATGACAAATCTCTTAAGAGACTATGCAATCATCCTCATCTGAAAGGAAAGGTACAGAAACCAATTGTGAACTTGTTCACAGGGCTTTTTCTTCACCTAGTTCTCAGTGCATTAAAACATTTTCCCCACTTTTATTCAAACTTTTTACAATAAGAAAAGTTGCCCAAGAATGGAAATGGATACACCTCAAGTTTGTTTGTTTTTTGTGGTTTTGTAGAAAAGAGAAACCTCGTTTGACTGCAGAAAACATTCTTGCTGCACTTAGGATTTTTACTCTTCATTTTCTTTTTGTAAATGTGCATGATGCTATTCTCCATGGGTATACTCAAAGTGTATTGATTGTCATTTTGTTTCTCATTAAACCTTGTTTAAAACAAAGTGCTTCAATGATCATGATTATGATTTCAAAATGATAATAATGATTTCAAAAATGCTATGAATGCTAATTATAATTGTTAAAGAAGCAAACAACAAATTCTCCAGTGCGCTCCCTGATTTGTTTTACTGCACAATATTGAGCCTGAATCCAAAAGGCACTGCATTTACATTTCTGAATCGCTCCTTACAACAGGCCTGTCTCAGCTGTATTCCTCACATTGATGAAAGGTGTGTTTGAAAGGAGTAAGAAAAGATATGGAGCTTTAGGTGGGCAGGAAATACAGATTCTGTGTTATAGCTAACAGTAGAATACTACTATACAAACATGAAAACAAGTTGTAAATTATTCCAAACAATTAAACAAACTTTCATACCAGCTAGTTTTTTGTTTGCTTGTCCAACCAGATTGAGGTTCATTTTAAAATAAATTGAAAGGTTTCAAGCTTCTACTGGATGCTGTGACAAAAGCAGCAAGAATATGTTTTTATTACATTTAGTGCAGCATTGCTTTTTTGTCATGGACAACAATAGACTATGCAGACATATTTTGACTTTATTATGACACAACAATATACCCAGTATAGACTTTTGCAACCGAGGTTAACGCTTGAAACTCTGTCACTTAAAAGGTGGGCTCTCAGTTTCTGTGCCATATGTAGTTATTGAGCGTGTTTCAAATGTGACATTCATAGCATTACTGGTTTGATCAATCTGTTCTAGTGACAACATCCTGTCATTCCAGCATAAGTCACAATTACATAACTGTTAATCATGGCTAGATTCAGACATCGTGTGTCTGGTAGAACAAGGTTACATTAAGATATTTGATGGCTTGTCAGAATTGGCAGTGTAACCACCTTTTCAAGTTGAGTTCTCTGCTGTTGTCATGTCTTTGTGTTGTCTGTATTTTATTCAGCAAATACAAAACTATCCTGCCCCACTCATTGCACACGAGCACTGAGAAAGGATGATCTCTGTTCTACATCGGGCAAAGTAAATATGCACAGACCAGCGTCTCAATCAGTGTAAATTAGAAGCAGGATTTATAAGACAAATGCTGTCTTTGTGATAAAACTCACAAGAGACCTACAAAGTCATAATCTGTTACTGTGACAGCATCCAGTTTTCTTTGTTACGTATTGACACCAATATGTAAAATTGAAATTGCCTAATTTAAAAAGAGCCGTGAGGCTGCTTATTTAAGCATGAGGTCAATCTTTCACATGTTAATGGGGAAAAGTTTTCATGGAAGCAAGAATAATAAAGTCCTGAATTAGTAACATGGATATACAATCACTAGAAGCTAAGATCAGTGTAAATATGTGACATGAACAAGAGATATTTTTTGGAGAATTTATTTAAACAATGATCTCTAAATGTATTTAAAGTTTGGAAAGTATTGTGATCTGTTTGTTGTGACTCATGTTTCTTTTGTGCAAATACATGAAACGTTTGGAATCAGTGTGTTTGATTTCTATTGCAGAAATGCTTTCTTAAAATTAAAAAACTTGCAGTTAAGTGTTCTGGGAGAGATACTGTGAATCTTTTTTTTTACTTATTACAAAATAAAATGCAGGATTTGGCGTTGAAACAGTGCAGCTAAGATTTTTCCTTTGTCTTGCATGGTGGAATTCTGTTTCCCAAAATGTTACATTTACAAATCAAGTCATCTGCAATGACGTCAGTATTATTTTCATATTTAAATTTTGCATGTTTGTCTTTTAGGAAAAATGCTGATTTTGAAACACCAGCTTTCTACAGGGGCTGGTCATAAAATTAGAATATCATCAAAAAGTTGATTTATTTCACCAATTCCATTCAAAAAGTGAAAGTTGTATAACGTGTACATTCGGTCCGCACAGGCTGACATATTTCAAGTGTTTATTTCTTTGTATTTTGATGATTATAACTGACAACTAATGAAAACTGCAAATTCAGTATCTCAGAAAATTAGAATATTGTGAAAAGGTTCAATATTGAATCAGCTAATTAACTCAAAACACTTGCAAAGGCCTTTAAATTGTCTCTCATTCTAGTTCTATAGAAGTCCAAAAGAAGGCAATTGACACCTTGCACACAGATGGCAAGACACAAAAGGTCGTTGCAAAATTGGCTGGCTGTTCACAGAGCTCTGTGTCCAAGCACATTAACAGAGACGTGAAGGGAAAGAAAAGATTTGGTAGAAAAAAGTGTGCAAGCAATAGGGATAACAGCACCCTGGAGAGGATTGTGAAAAAAACCCATTCAAAAATGTGGGGGAGATTCACAAAGAGTGGGCAGCAGCTGGGGTCAGTGCTTCAAGAACCACTACGCACAGACGTATGCAAGGCGTGGGCAACCTGGGCTCACATGACAACTGAGCAGCGCCACAGACTGATCAGATCCATGCCACGCTGCATTGCTGCAGTAATTAAGGCAAAAGGAGCCCAACTAAGTACTGAGTGCTGTACATGCTCATGCTTTTCATGTTCATACTTGACAGTTGGCCAGGATGTATTGGTCTTAAATAATATTCTAATTTTCTGAGATACTGAATTTGCAGTTTGTGGTTTTCATTAGTTGTCAGTTATAATCATCAAAGTTGAAAGAAATAAACACTTGAAACATATCAGTCTGTGTGGACTGAATGTACACGTTATACAACTTTCACTTTTTGAATGGAATTGGTAAAATAAACTAACTTTTTGATGATATTCTAATTTTATGACCAGCACCTGTATTTTAGGCTGCAAGTTGAAATGGATAGCTTTACCTGAATTTAAGTGGTATTTTATGTCTACCAACAGGCATTGAGTGGTTTCCACAGTAAAATACATTTTTTATGCATAACTTGGACCACAACTTGAAAGATATTGTGCATGTAATGGGTTGCAAAGTCTCTCTTTGAAGACTCAGCAAGTGCATTTCCTTTCTCAGACATTTGCAAAACTGACAGTTTTAAGAATTGTAACCTTATATTGATCATGTTATTGACTGATCACACTTTTCTGCCTTTGTTGCTGCACAACTACATTTGCAGTGGATTGAAAAGGTATTCAGAGTCATTCCTTTTTAATAACACTCTTTACAGTTTCTCATTGAATTAAAAGACAGCATCATGCTATAGAGGTATCTCTGAGTTGCAGATGAAAACAGCAGGAAAGATGAAGTCAAAACAAGACACATTTCTAGAGAGACGTGACCTGAGCCTGACGTGATCATTGAATACATAAATCACTGATATAGGCAGAAATCATAGGGTAAACTTCCTACATCATCATTAGATTATCTTGCCCAAAATAAACAAACATACCCTCTGAAGATAACTTCAGTTAGTCTGGTTTGTACAAGTACTGTGCCTTCAAGAGTGTATTTTGGTGCACTTTGGTAGATAAGACAAAATAAAATAACTTTATTGTCATTGCACAGTCATATCTAGTACAATAGTACAACAAGATTGGAAACTGTCCTGCATCAGCACAACACAGTAACTCAATAGATAAAAAGAATGAGTGTATGTTTATTGCACATTGTTATCATTAAAAAAAAAAATTAAAGAAAAGAAAAAAAGCCCAGGGAGGTCAGCTGTTAGCATTGATTAGGGCTATTGCCCTGTTGTAAAAGCTGTCCTTGAGTCTGTGTGCAACCTCAGCAGTCTGAATCTCCTGCCAGACGGAAGCAGCTTAAACGCCCGGTGTCCTGGGTGTGTGCCGTCCTGCAGGATGTTGTGTGCCGTCCTGCAGGATGTTGTGTGCCGTCCTGCAGGATGTTGTGTGCCGTCCTGTAGGATGTTGTGTGCCGTCCTGCAGGATGTTGTGTGCCGTCCTGCAGGATGTTGTGTGCCCTCTTGAGACAGCAGTTTTCCTTCCTGATGTCATCAAGTGCTGAGTACATTAGGAATTCTATGAAAGTCCTATATTACCTGAATTAAGAGACTTATGTAAGGCTGTTTTTATTTATGCATTTGGCAAAAAGTGTTGTAATATGATGGCCAAAAAAAAAAAAAAAAAAAAACCTATTTTTTTCAATTTTGCTTGATCAATGCCCAACAGACACTTTATTAGTTAAGTTTTTCTAGTAATGGGTTTGACCCTTTTTTTTTTTTTTAAACCTTCGTTAACTCGTTCAGTCTGGGGCCTGTTCTTCGTACCTCGCCAAGTAAGTTAGCTGGATATGATTGTTGACGATTTCGCGTGATCCTGGATCGTTCGGTTCCCCGAAGCTCATAGCAACAGATCCGTAAGCGTAAACCTGCTCGGGAGCAGGTTTACTTTATGTAAACAGGATTAGATCGCAGCCACGCAGGTATGTCCGCTTCATTTATACGAAAGCAACAGCGATATTCCACCACTGTTTTACCATAAATACATATTATCAATGTAACTAAAGATAATGCAGTACTTGATCCTTTTATTGATTTCATACAGATACATACAGGTCATTTCCTAAAAAAAGGGAAATGTACTATTGGGCGATCGTGGCTCAAGAGTTGGGAGTTCGTCTTGTAATCAGAAGGTTGCCGGTTCGAGCCCCGGCTTGGACAGTCTCGGTCGTTGTGTCCTTGGGCAAGACACTTCACCTGTTGCCTACTGGTGGTGATCAGAGGGCCCGGTGGCGCCAGTGTCCGGCAGCCTTGCCTCTGTCAGTGCGCCCCAGGGTGGCTGTGGCTACAATGTGGACTCCGGTCCATTCGCACCAGAACCTCTCGCCATAAGAACAGTTTCTTCCCCTCTGCTGTCGGACACATGAACAATAAACGTACGACTGTCCCCGCCACTAACTCATGACCCTACGCTGTGTTCACTGCATGATTCCATGTTTTGGCACTGATCACCACCTCATGTATATATCTCATGTATATCTCATGCATATATCTTTCTACGTAGCACTTTTATTTTTTCATGTCTATTTAAGCGCAATTTATGACAGCATGTTTGCACTGAAGCACCGCAGCAATTTCCTAATGTTGTAAACCTGCTCAACATTTGGCAATAAACCCCTTTCTGATTCTGATTCTGATGTAGCTGCCATCACCAGTGTGTGAATGTCTGTGTGAATGACTGGATATGTAAAGCGCTTTGGGGTCCTTAGGGACTAGTAAAGTGCTATGAATACAGGCCATTTACCATATTAATCATTCTATTTCATGTATTTGATTATTTCAGATGTAATTCACAGTTCAGAGTAGTAATTGTAAATTACTTCGTGTAATCAAGATGAGAGACCACGGCTATAAAAGCGAAGGTGGATTTGGGAAGTCTGTCGCAGCCATGTCCTGTCCGTATACGCGAGCCACCCATTGCGGAAGGAGCAAGATTGATAAGGAGAGTCCTCAGAATTCAGCGTATATTGCGGGACAGACAGGATCCTTTAGCTCAGCGCGACAGTGTGCTCATAGAGAGATATCGACTTTCCCGTGAGGGTATTATTCACTTAACCAACTTGTTGACGAGGGGGTGCAGGACCACCACCTGTCTTTTTGTGCTCTGCCCTTTTCTTGGTTGCTGTTATAAACAAACAGATTATTTCAGGGTCTATTTTCAAGAGACTAAAAGCAATATAAGTGATAAATATTACCATTCTGTAGAACATTCTTATATTTCACTTTTACTTGTTCCCATGTTCTAGTGGGTCCTGTTGTGGCTCTAATGTGAAAGAGGATATAATGTAATATAATATAATAAATTTACCCTACCACCTACTGGTGTTGGCCAGAGGGGCTGATGGTGCGATATGGCAGCCTGGCTTCTGTCAGTCTGCCCCAGGGCAGCTGTGGCTACAACTGTAGCTGCCTCCACCAGTGTGTGAATGTGAGAGTGAATGAATAGTGGCATTGTAAAGCGCTTTGGGTGCCTTGAAAAGCGCTATATAAATCCAATCCATCATTATTATTATTATTATTATTATTATTATTAAATTACTTACTAGTTTAATTTGTCAGCAACTTTCTGCCAGCCCTCTCTCCTTGCTTTTGCAGCCTTTGCAGTGTTCCCTTGCGTTTTAATTAAACTCTGAAACTGTCACGGTTCTGGGTCCGTTGGACCCAGTATTTTGAGTTCATTATGTTTTGGTACTTTTGCATCATGGATTTTCCTTTATGTTTCTCTGGTACTTGGTGTTTCAGTTATCTTGGTGCTTTTCTATATTATGATTTATGATCTGATACTGTTGTGATTATGATTATCATTTAGTAGCCTTTGGTCAGTGTCAAGTCTGTCTCTGTCTAGTCTGTGTCTTAGTAAAGTGTGTTTTGTTTCCTGTTTTACTTTGAAGGTTCTTGTTCCTGTCTGATGTTAGTATGTGCAGCTTTGTTCCCCCTGTCTCGTTAGCCCTGATCTCTCCCAGCTGTGTCTCCCTCCTGTTGCCGATTTCCCCGTTACTACCCTGTGTATATAAGCCCTGTGTTTTCCCATGCTCAGTGTCGCGTCGTACCATCAGTTTATGCCTGTGTGTTCTTGGTCTCAGTGTTCCGTCCTCACTTCATGTTTGTTTTCCTGCCAGCAGTAAAGCTGAGGTTTTTTTGAGTTACATTCCATTTTCCGAGTCCTGCATTTGGATCCTCATCTCTGCCTGCCCGCACACAGAGCCCTGACAGAACGACGCGACCAGTAATGGATCCAGCGGACTCACCGTGGAAGCGCAGCTCCCGTTTTGACGGGACTCGGCTAGCGCTTGGAGGGCCTCCGTGCTGCCGTTCCTCGCTGGCAGCCTACCCTTCGGCCCACTCGTCTGCTTCCTCCCCGCAGACGCCCAGGTCTCGCAGAAAACGCTCCAGCCGGTCCCGGGAGGATTACTACGAGCCTGCAAGCAATCAGCTCACGCCTGCACAAGCCTTTTACAAGATGTTAGGGATTATTATCGTGCCATCTGACTCACCCAGCATTTCCACATCACAGCAGGAGCAGCCACAGCAGAGTCCTCCCTCGTCACATTCCGCCAGCGCCGCTCCCTCTTCAACAGGGAGGCAGCGAACACGCAGCCAGCACTCACAGCTCCAGCAGGAGCCTGGGATTCAGCTCAAACAACCGCCTAGGGTGAGTGACAGAGTCTCCCTTCATTCGCCTTTTTTGTCAAGGGATAGACAGACTGTTTCCCCCAAAGCTGCGAACGCCAGCTACATGAACACTACAGCTCGTGTTTCTCCGGTTCGGGAAAATAAAAGTTTTTGTTTTAAGAATGACTATTTTCCCATTGGTTCAGAAGACTGTGCGCCTAATGTTTTTTCAGATCCAGGAGTTAAGACTGTTCCGTCTGGATCTGTTTATTCTGGAGCTATGTTTATTCAGTCAGCTGCCCGTCCGCTTTCAGCTCAGTCCCCTGCTCAGCAGCCGTCTGTAGCTCAGTCTCCAGTGTCCCCTGCTCGGCAGCCACTTGTAGCTCAGTGTCCTGTGTTTCCTGCTCAGAAGCCGCCTGTAGCCCAGTCACCAACTCCACCACCACCACTTTCGCCTCAAGCTCAGTTAGCCGCCCGGCCTCAAGCTCAGTTAGCCGCCCGGCCTCAAGCTCAGTTAGCCGCCCGGCCTCAAGCTCAGTTAGCCGCCCGGCCTCAAGCTCAGTCTCCAATTCCACCACCGTCATCATCCCAACCATTGTTTCAGTCACCCTCAGTTCAGCCTCCTGTTCAGCAGCCACTAGCCCTGCACCCTGTGTCACTTGCTACCCCGGTACAACAAGCTCAGTCAAATCAATCTAAAAGGAACTGTGTTTCATCAGTTTGTTCTAAGCAGAGCAACAAACCTCATGATAATGTAATCATTCCTAAAAAGCTGGCCAGTTCAGAGACTGTGACGCGCTCCAGGGCCTCCCCAGAGGCTGAGTTTCAGCCCTCAGCCTACTCTGGACCCCTGGAGGCTAGGAACCCAGCTGAGGACTGCACCCGGCTGTCACTGCCTGAGCAGAGTCAATGCTCTGGGCGGCTGAAGCCTGCTGGTCCTGTTCTTTCCCTGCCAGAGGCCCGTGCGCCTGCTGGTTTTGTCCTGTGTGTTCCAGGGGCCCCTGTGCCCACTGGTCCTGAGACTGTTCTCGCTGGAGGGCCCGAGGAGCCCGTCCAGCCTCCTTCCTCGTCAGCTGGGGGGCCCGAGGAGCCCGTCCAGCCACCAGCTGCTCAACCAGCAACCTCATCCACGCTTGCAGCGGCAGTTTCATCCATGCCGCCGCCTGCTGCAGCGCCTCCGTCTCCAGCTTCCACGCCGCCGCTAGCTGCAGCCTCCGTCTCTTCATCCACGCCAGCTGCAGCCTCCGTCTCTTCATCCACGCCAGCTGCAGCCTCCGTGTCTTCGTCCACGCCAGCTGCAGCAGCCTCCGTGTCTTCGTCCACGCCAGCTGCAGCAGCCTCCGTGTCTTCGTCCACGCCAGCTGCAGCCTCGGTGTCTCCACCCACGCCGTCGCCTGGCTCGGCTCCGGCTTCAGCATCACCCACGCCTGGCTCGGCTCCAGCTTCAGCATCACCCACGCCCGGTCCGGCTCCGGCTTCAGCATCACCCACGCCTGGTCCGGCTCCGCCTTCATCTTCGCCTGGTCCGGCTCCGCCTTCATCTTCGCCTGATCCGGCTTCAGCTTTGCCTTCAGCTTCGCCTGGTCCAGCTTCGGCTTCAGCTTCATTCGCTTCGCCGGGTCCAGCCTCCGCATCCGCTTCAGCGTCGTCTGGTCCAGGCTCCGCATCCGCTTCAGCGTCGTCTGGTCCAGCTCCCGCGTCCTCATCCTCGTCTGGTCCAGCTCCCGCGTCCTCATCCTCGTCTGGTCCAGCTCCCGCATCACCAGCTTCGTTTGGCCCCGCCTCTGCATCAGCCTCACCTGGTTCAGCCTCCGCATTCGCTTCAGCGTCGCCTGGCCCAGCTTCGGCTTCAGCCTCTGCCTCATCTGATCCAACCTCCGCTTCGCCTGGGGCTGCAGGGGCCACGCAGCCTTCGGGTCCCCTCCTACCACCTCCACATTGTCGGTCATCTGCCAGGCCGCTTGTTGGGCATCATCACCACCGTGGCCGCCCTCCGGACTTCTGTTGCCGCCACTGCCTTCTGCGTGGCCGGCCTCCAGGCTTGCATTCCCGCCGCCGTTGCCGTCCGCACGGTCGGCCCCCAGAACTGCTTCCTCGCCGCCGTTGCCGTCCGCACAGTCGGCCCCCAGAACTGCTTCCTCGCCGCCGTTGCCGTCCGCACGGTCGGCCTCCAGAACTGTTTGCCCGCCGTCGCCGTGTGCACGGTTGGCCTCCAGAACTGTTCGCACGTCGCCACCGTTGCCGTGTGCACAGTCGGCCCCCTGGACTTTTTGTAGACTCTTGGTGAGCTCTGGTTTTGTTTTGTTTTTGATATGCTTTCCTGCATTTTTTGGACTCTGGTGCTCCTTGTTTTTTTTGTTTGGGCTCTGTCCCTCCATCCTGGACCCCCTCCGCCCGCCCTGGCCTGGTACTTTGTTGTGCTTTTTTTGTTTGGGGCTGTCGGGAGTCAGCCCTTGGAGGGGGGTACTGTCACGGTTCTGGGTCCGTTGGACCCAGTATTTTGAGTTCATTATGTTTTGGTACTTTTGCATCATGGATTTTCCTTTATGTTTCTCTGGTACTTGGTGTTTCAGTTATCTTGGTGTTTTTCTATATTATGATTTATGATCTGATACTGTTGTGATTATGATTATCATTTAGTAGCCTTTGGTCAGTGTCAAGTCTGTCTCTGTCTAGTCTGTGTCTTAGTAAAGTGTGTTTTGTTTCCTGTTTTACTTTGAAGGTTCTTGTTCCTGTCTGATGTTAGTATGTGCAGCTTTGTTCCCCCTGTCTCGTTAGCCCTGATCTCTCCCAGCTGTGTCTCCCTCCTGTTGCCGATTCCCCCGTTACTACCCTGTGTATATAAGCCCTGTGTTTTCCCATGCTCAGTGTCGCGTCGTACCATCAGTTTATGCCTGTGTGTCCTTGGTCTCAGTGTTCCATCATCACTTCATGTTTGTTTTCCTGCCAGCAGTAAAGCTGAGGTTTTTTTGAGTTACATTCCATTTTCCGAGTCCTGCATTTGGATCCTCATCTCTGCCTGCCCGCACACAGAGCCCTGACAGAAACTCCTGAAATCCCTCAATCAACAGTTCTTGCTCTGCTGCCGAAAAATACCGAGCACGCTCCTTTGACATTTTCGCCGACCAATCAGAGGGTTCCCGATCAATGTTTCTACTATCGATGCGTAGCCCCTGTTAAGCCACCCAGTGATCTCACATTACTTCATCCAGCTGTACTAATCGTCAACAACAGGTGTGTTCGGAGAACCAGGATAGCGAGCTCAAAGTTAGCGCGATGATTTGATCTTGGATGTAGTAAGCGAGGTACGAAGAACGGACCCCTGTTCTCTTACTGCTTATCCACTCACCCCAACTGGTGGCTGTTACTAGACTTCAAGCTCAAAAGTCCAGTGAAACCTCAGAAGTTTTCAGTGCTTTGCCATTTTTAATGAGGAAAGGGAAGCTGCATCTGGAAAGCCTCAGAAAAGTAGCAGACAAAGGAGACAGGAAAAGTTCCAGCATACTATAGTACTCCCAGAAGTGCACTCTAAGCCGGACTTCCCTTTCGGGCTTCAAATTCTTGGCAATATAGTAGAGTTGCTAAAAGCTGATCCTAGTTTAACTTCCTGTTTTCAGCAAGCAATAGACAAGGACCAAGTAGAGGAGACAGGCATTAACAGAAGTGAGTATGTCTTGCAAAATGGCATACTTTACCATCAGGTGTGTCATGTGTGGGATGTGTGCAGGCAGGAGTGCTGGTATGGAGGACCCAAAGTGCAGACATTCGGAGGCAAACGTGAATACAAACTCAGCTTCACTGCTGGATAGCAAGGCAGAACAGAAAACTAAACAAACTGAGAATACAAACTGGCTGGCAAATGGACAGAACACACAGCGTAGGATGATGGAGATCAAGACACAGACAAAAGAAAACACAGGGCTTAAATACACAGAAGGAGCGATCAAGAAATGGGAAACAGGAGGGAAACATGACTGGGACAAATCAGGGCTAACGAGACAAGGGAAGCAAAACCAGATACATTAACATGAGACACGGACTTTCAAAGTAAAACAGGAAACATAACACAGAGACGCGGGGACAAGGGGAAACAG
The DNA here is from genome assembly GCF_057382185.1 of Mchenga conophoros. Lineage (NCBI taxonomy): Eukaryota > Metazoa > Chordata > Actinopteri > Cichliformes > Cichlidae > Mchenga > Mchenga conophoros. Next base: position 41,664,454 of record NC_140526.1, read on the forward strand.
CAGACAGGGGAGAAAGCAACTGTGGAACACAGAACAGAAACCAGAAGGCAGAACTCTGACAAAGAAAGCAAAAGACTAGAAATGATAAATTAAGGCAAAATCAAAGTACAATAATAGTGAGAACTCAAAACTCTGGGTCAACAACCCAGATCTCCTAACAAGGTGGGCGCACTTCTGAAGCTGGTGATTCCCCAAGGAGCTGGAGAAACAATGCTTAACTTCAGACACTATATTCCCTGGGCTGGCCAGAGGAAGAAGAGGTTGGTGAGCAGTACTTGCTTTCTGCAGATGCGGCAGACTTTGACCTCAGGTTCTGTTGGGCAGGGCGGTGCTGCCATGGGCCCCCGTTCGGATGGGCCTGGGCCCCCTGACCTTGGTGGATTCCAGAGAGCAGGGGTGTCTACTGGAGTCAGCAGGGGAACTGGCCCCTGCCTTTCTTCCCTCCCCATCCCCACCATAATGTAGGGCCTTGGGGTGCAGGTGTGTCACTAGGATGCATTCCCCTTCTGTCCTCTTCTGGCTGCCTGTGCCTCAATTTTATTCCACAACCCAGACATCCACATTACTCACACTCTCATAACACATACATATAGGGCTTTGGAGTTGACGTCACGCTGCAGTGCATTGTAGGATCGCGGCGCCATGTCAGAAGGCCACGAATCAAAACAAACACACTGTGTTGGAAATAGGACTGCCAGAACCATGCTTATAATAGGTGCAAAAGGGCTGTATCACGACCGATTGCACTCAGACGCCAAGAGACGGTAACTGGAAAAAATAGTGTGCATCGGTAATGTGGACCCGTTTGAAATAAGGCAGTGGAGTGGAAACCCAGACGACCCACCGCTGTTGTCCTATCCCGATATCTTCGCGTACCTTGTCTGTGGATTCAGCGCATACACGGCGAATCAGTTTCGGAATTATAAATCCCTGGAGGCGCACATCTAATTCACAAACGGTTGGGTACAAGATTTGGCCGTTTTTAAGCCTCCACGTTGTGAGTACGTTGACCATATCACCAAGATACAGCCAGAGGTTACACATAACATTGACTTCTCCTCAGCAGCTGCCCCCAAAATTGCTCTAGATGAAAACATAAACACACCGTCCGCAAAAAAGGCAAATTCCACTTGCTACTCTGGAGGAGTTGATAAGCTACTCCATAAACAGAACATAGTTCTGCTGCATCACACATTAGGGTGTTTGTTCTAATTTTCTATGACCTCGGCGCATTGAAAATAAAACTAAAAGCCTATAAAGACCAATATGAATTTCTTTAGAACTTACCGGAATGAAAATGTGGGAAGCACACCAACAAAAAACTGGGGATGGCAGAGAACTCGATATCAGCTCGTCTCACCGCTGCTATCCAGGCCTGCCGTCTTTGTTTGGTAACATCAGATACCTGAGCCCCCCGTTGCTTCCAGGAGGGGAAACAGTAAAAAGAGAGCCCTTTTTCCAGCTTATTCCCTTCCTGATCGTGTGATCTAACATTGCAACCGACAACACAGCAAGTACACCTGTTGTCCTCTGGCAGGAAGCACCATGACCTCCCATGTTTTAAATACACTTTAGAACAGCACGCAGCAACACTACATATGAGCGGGTGGAGGGAGGTTTGGGGTCTTCACTCACCCCCATTCTCTGTTAGCCATCGGAGCAGAGGGGCTGGGATGAGGAGCTCACTGTCCGATTGGCATCTGGAGTGAAGGGCCTCCCTGCTACTGTGGAGCCAGGGGTGGTCTGCTTGTGTCCACCCCAGGGAAAAGGGTAACATCTCCTGGGTCTAGGTGCGGTTTCCCCCTCTAGGGGTGAGGGTACCTGGACCTGGGGTATAGAGTATGTTTGGGGAGTGTGATTGTGTGTACAGTGTCAATTTGTGTCAGTCTCCATGTTGGATGAGTGCCGAGTGTTTGTATATGTGAGCATGAGGGTGGGAATGCACGTTTGTGTCTGTGTGTGCCTGTTCGTCTGTGTCTATATGTCAGGTCGGGTCTAAGACTCCACCCCTCTGGGAACATCTCACGCCCTCCAAGGCATGAAGGCCTATCTCCCCTCACCACACTCCCTGCCGGTGGCTGGCGCCTGTGGTTCGGTCGGGCCACTTCCGGAGGGTGGGGGGCCCTCAGGTCTCTGGGCCTGGAGCTTGGTCTGCTCTGGCGCAGAGCCCACGGGCAAGTCACTGCAGCCCCCTCTGGCTTTTGCTCCATGGCTGCCGGGTAACCCCTCGTCTGGGCTCTCCTCAGCTCTTCTCAGAAGGGTGCCATGGTTGCCCCTCCGATGGTCCTCCTTGGGTTCTCGCAGTCTGGGGGCCTCTGGATGTCTGGGGCCTGGATCTCCTCCATGCTTGCTTCATGCCCTAGGGGTCGGGGCTGTGGCTCCCCACACCCCCTAGCAGATCACTACATGGAGAAACCTTTTGAACACAAGCGTGCTGATCCACACAGGTGTGCATACAAGTGTACATACGGGTGTTCACAGACACAAACTGCACCTTTCTTGGCTGCTACCTCAAAGCACATTGCGTGCCCTGTCGCTCTTGCGTGCTGTACAATAACATTCAGTATTCAATATTTAGTATTTACTGTTATTTACACTTACTGCGATGGTGTTGTGTTTATTATGTTGCTCTCCTTTTGCTTGTTTACTCTTTTTTTATCTCTTAACCAGTGATCCAGGGGATTTTTTTTGTTAAGCATTTGTCTCACTGCATAAGAAATGAACACTACAAAGACGTGAAGGAGATAGTATGTGTGGATTTAACCCAAGGCCCTGCTGTCTTGGCTAATTACAGACTAACCTTCCTTTTTATCTCAAAAACTATTGGAATAGTATTTGTAAAACAGCTAACTTATGTGCAGAGAAATGGTTCATTTGAAGAGTTTCAGTCAGGTTTTGGAGCACATAGGCACATACAGAAATAGCTTTAGTGAAGGTTTTTAATGATCTTGGCCTCTAACAGTGGACTCAGTCTGACCGATCTCTCAGTCAGAACATGGTATATTACATTTAGATGGAAACTAGCGAGCTAACGTTCTGCTGACTTCTAATTCTGTTAAATTTAATAAATTCTGTTTTCATGGATGCCGGGATGTTTAACTTAATTGTTACACCAGGTAAAGCAGCAATGCTCATTATTTTATTAAAGATGAAAGAATTTAGGCAGTTTTAACTCTCAGTGATGCTGCAGTGTTCGTTTGACTTTGGGACCTGAAACGGACGGAGTTTTGGACTCAGATTACTCCGCAAGGCTTCTGACTACTGTAGTCATAATGCTCCGACAATCCATCATGTGGTGTGGCTTCGTAGCTTACCGAAGTTGTACTTAAACATTTATTGGCAGTTTTTTGAGCCATGTACCACATAAAATCGGTTCGAGGTCAGTAAGCACAACAAGAATTCATACATAAGGCACACCAGATTATAAGAAATTAAGAAAATTAAAGCATTTTAAGTATGCCTTATACTGTGGAAAATAAGGGTCTGTTTTAGGCTGTGAACAAAGATTGCTTTAAAAATAGAAGTGTTAATCACTTATTTTCATTAATCAACAAAATGCAGTGAATGAACAAAAGAGAAATCTAAATCATCAATATTTGGTGTGATCAGCCTTTGCCTTTAAAATAACATAAATCCTTCTAGGTAGTTTTTGAAGGAACTCAGCTGGTAGGTTGTTGCAAACATCTTGGAGAACTAATCACTCATCTGTGGATGCAGGCTTCCTCACATCCTTCTGTCTCTTCATGTAATCCCAGACACACTTGATGATGTGTCGAGTGTTAACGAGCTAACTGCGCTAACGCGCTGATGCCGTGCAGCCCCACGCACAGGACGATCCGTGCTAACTTGTGAACGGAGATTTGCCGCGTTAATGCAGTTAACGTTAACGTTGTTTCATTACTAATGATAAAGAAGAAAACACACAACAAAATAGCTGCATGGCCCTTAGCTATGTTCAATAAAGCAAAGACTCTATTTCTGTTTTATACACTGGCGGGGTGTGGTTTGGGGCTCTGTTGCATAAGAGGGGTGGTGCAGTGGGTTGAGCACCATAGAGGCTGGCAGGGCAGGTAGGCTGGTACTGATTGAGTAACTTAAACAGTACCAGCTGTTTAACCACACCTCGCCACAATGTATAAAAACAGAAAGAAAGTCATTGCTGTACTGAACATAGTCATAAATAACTAACAAGAAATGCAATTTCTCATTCATTTTCTGTTCTCAGTGTTATACACTGTTGTAGATTGGGAACCACTTTACATGCTTTACATCTGGCTGGTGCTCACTAATATGTTCCTGTTTCTTTGGTCCAGAGCAATGTATATTCAGCTTCAAGAGCCAACAGGAGGCCATAGAGAGAGCAACTCACACACAGTATGGCCTAGTGTCAGCAGTCTTTACAAAAAGTGTGGACAAAGCTTTATCTGTGTCTGCAGCACTGGAGACTGGCACTGTCTGGTAAGTCCCGTAAAGTCCCTGTTTATGGTCCTAACAGCAGAGGGATGTTCAAGTTAAAGTTTGTGTAAATGAACATGAACACTGGTTAACTATAATGTTAATCTTTGCTTATTTCTACTCAAACTGAAAACCAAATAATTAAATATCAGTAAATGGTTTATTTATTTGATTTATACCATGGATGGGCTGTTGCAAAGGTTTGTATCTTTACTGAACACATGAAAGAACTGACAGTCAATAAAAAGAGACCCCACTCCCCCAGACTCCCTTTAGAGCATAGGTGTCAAACTCTGGCCCGCGGGCCAAATTTGGCCCGCAGCCTAATTACATTTGGCCCGCGAAGCCATACCAAATTACTATCAGAGCTGGCCTGCTGGTATTATACAGCTAATATATATATTGTTTAGTACTAAGCTTTGCTTGTTCCATATTCAATTTTTCAGCAAAACGTGTTTGAGTCCATAAGAAAAGATTCATTCTTATATCTAGAGGAATAAATATATTTCATTAAATATTAACATTAGCCCGCGACTTTGTTCCAGTTTTGAATTTTGGCCCACTGTGTACTTGAGTTTGACACCCCTGCTTTAGAGGGTATAAGCCTCAGCTGTTTCATTACTCATACACTTTCATTATATTTATTGGATCTGTATTTTCTAACTTTTCTCATGTGTTGTCTCTGTCCGCTCAGTGGAGAATATGCTATGCTGAATACTCTGAGGTGAAAACAGTGACGATCAAAGTGAAAGAAAACATCTGAGAAGAACTGGGAAAATCGAGTGCTCTGCACTTCCTGTTGCACGAGACCACATCACAATTCTCTAACACCCACACACTCCAAATTTTGTTTTAAACAAACTATGCTGAAAGCAGTGTAGGGGCAATATATGAGATATCAGAGCACTAAAAGGTCCACTTTTGTTTTTGTCATAGGTAAATGTATTGTGGCAGCACATAAATCTGATGATGTCTCATTTCATTTTTCAAAGAATACCCCAATAATTTATTGTGAAGCTCCATGGAAGTACAGTGAGTTCTGTATATTGTTTGAAATTAGAAACTCGTTTAGGCAGGGAATTCTAGCTTATCAAAAGAGCACAGCACGTAAATTAAGCATGGAAAAATCTCAGTTGTGTGTACAACCAAAGCTCACTTTGATCTCAAAGATCCTAAGCTGATAAACTTTGGTCTGTCCTCGAAGATGCTGTCAGTGGGTTTGATTTGTTATTTGATTAGTTGTCTCTGCTCTTTTTTTTTCAGGGTTCTTTTACCAGTGATATCATCAAGTGTGACTATCTAGATACAACAATCTATTGAAAGTGAAATTCTATGTGAGAAAAATGGATCAAAGAAAACAAAGAACCAAAAAAAAAAAAAAAAAACACCTGAATGTCCATTGACTGAAGGTCCTTTTATCTACCTGGCGAGCTAATGGTAGTCGTAGTTATTGTTGTTTACATCCCCATTGATGCTAATGTTAGCTCAGCCCTCAACCACCTCCAACTTGTCATCAGCAAACAGCAGCAAGAACACCCAAAGGGCATCCATGTTGTTGCTGAGGACTTCAATAAGGCACGTTTGACATCTGTACTCCCCAAATTCCACCAACATGTTAGGTTTCCTACAAGTAGGGACAGGACACCGGATCATGTGTACAGTGTACAAGGAGGCCTACAGGAGGAAGATAGAGAGCTTATACACACACAACAACCCCCACCAGGTGTGGAGAGGCATCCAAGCCCTCTCCAGCTTCAAAGGTCAGCCTGACACTAGCAGAGGAGCTGAATACCTTCTTTGCTCGGTTTGAGACCACCCTGCCCCTGACATCCCATTGCACCCCACTTACTACCTGTTCAGTACTTGTTTGCTTGTTGTAAGCAGAGATGGGCAGTAACGCGTTACTTGTAACGCGTTACTGTAATCTGATTACTTTTTTCAAGTAACGAGTAAAGTAAGGGATTACTATTGCAAAAACGGTAATTAGATTACCGTTACTTTCCCGTAGGAACGCTGCGTTACTAAAACCGTGATTTTTTGCGAGAATGTCTCATGACAGTGACGTAAGCGAGTGCGACGTTCGTGACAACAGCTGTGTGCAGATCAACAATGGATCACATATCGATTGTGGGAGAGAGTATGAGCGTGCAGCGTTTAAAGCGTGGAAGTACTGACCTTACTTTGAGTTTGATTCCATAAAAAGTGACAAAAACATTAGTGTCCGCTGTGCGTGGGAAGAAAACTTCTTTTTACAGCGAAAAAACCCCTAAACTTCCAAACAAGCACCGAGTAGCTACGACGTAATGGGAAACTCACAGAGAAACTCGCGGATTCTTCCACTGACCGCGGCACACCTGCACCAGGGTAACCCTCCGCCTGCCCCACTCCTGCTTTACAGGTGAAAATAGAGCAACAGCACCGCTGAGTCTTTGACTTTATTTATGTTCTGCTGTGTTTTACTTGCATCTATTTGAAAGACTGAGTGTAAACACACAAAAATATTTTATTTTATGTGCTGGAATGTGCAGAAAATAGGTTTAAATGTTAAACTAATTTCTTCCAGTCAGAGAATGTTGCAGATAATTAAATTTTTGCTTCATGCATAAAATTAAAAGATTAAAACTAATAAAACAAGTTAAAAAAAGAGACTTTTCCATTTGATTACATTTTGTATGATGATTATGCAGAAAAAGTAGAATTGGGCTGAAAGATCTATCACTTTATCACCTACTCAGGTTGTAAATCGTGTTTTTAAAAAGTAACTAAGTAACTAAGTAATTAATTACTTTTGAAAATAAGTAATCAGTAAAGTAACGGGATTATTTTTTGGGGGAAGTAATCAGTAGTTAGTTACTGATTACTTTTTTCAAGTAACTTGACCAACACTGGTGACTACATAGATGTGTCTGTTAACCTTGTTTGTTCTTTTCCTTACAGAAGGTTTTATGAGAGACACAAACCAATAAAACATCCACAAAGTCATTCGTTTTTATTTGGGAGACTGGGCAGAAATACCATCCATTTACAGTATTCCTGATGTATGCAAATTGACTTTTTTGTTCTGACCGAATTTAATCTAATATAAATATTTGCTGCTGAGGAGGATGCTCATTTCATTTCAGATATAATATATAGATAACCAAATGTTTCCAGTCCTACACAAGGTAATATTGACCTTGCCTTTTACATTTCAGCACTGGTCATAGCACGAATGTTATCATTGCATAAGTAGCAGCACTTGTTTTCTCATACTTTTGTACTTTTGATAGAAATTCAGAATGAACAAAATAAAATACAACTTTTGTGAGCCTCTTTTTATAAGAATGTGATTTCTTTATATCTGAAGAGGCTTTAAGGAAGTTGGCCAAATGAATGATAGTGGAGAGATATGAAGGACATTTATGACAGGTAATGAATTCATTTAATTAGTCACATCTTCCAATGATTGAATGTCCCAGCAAATTAATTCTGAGGTGAGACCATGTGATTAAGACTTATTTGAAAGTGTTTCTTCTCTAAAAAGAATATGGCAGCATGGCTTAGGTTTGCAAAATGTCATCTGATCAAGCCACAAGACTTCTGGAACAATTGTCTTCAGACAGACTAGACCAAAATAAATGTGTTTTTAGTCATAATGCACAGTGCTACATATGGTGAAGCTGAAACACAGCGCAAATACCTCACATCAGCTGTCAAATGTAGTGGCGAAAAGGTGATGATTTGTTCTTGTTTTGCAGCCACAGGACCTGGCTCCTTCCATTTATTGAGTCAAGCATGTTATATGGGACCATAAACACATAAAGCATATTAAGGATTGTACATTAACATATTTTATTGTGAAAACTGTTGTCAGAACCATACTGAATTTAACCAGATAGACTTCTCCAGTCCGAACGGCATTCCGATGTCACTGCTGTATATCCTGGTGCTGTGGATCAGTGAATGTATGTCAGGCCCATGCAGAACAGCAGTGGACACAGAGCATCTCCTCGGTAGATCCCGCATTTGGTACTGACTTGTGCTATTGACTCGAAGCTGGCCTCTAGCATTGTACGCCACATCCACATTGAGTTCCCCATATATTTATGTATATATACATACATACATACATACATACACAGTAGGGGTGCAACGATACACAAAATTCAGGGTTCGGTTCGATACTTTGGTGTCACGGTTCGATATTTTTTCGATACAAAAAAATGTTCATGCCTTTCTAATTTGTCATTTATTAAAATTATAAATATATATTTTAACTCAAAAGTATCTATCTGATTGAGGAATCCCTCATCTTTGGAAAAGAGAGTTTATTACAGAGAAATGGCTCTTTCAAAATAAAAGCTACACTATACGCTTCTTCTGGGCTATATTCTCAGCAGCATATTAAACATATCAGGTCCCCATAAGGAGAATCCTGTGCTAACGGCTGTCTAAATGACTCGGGTAAAGTTTGTAGCATGCGTGCTTGTTGTTTTTGTCTGCTTCCACTTGTCTTTGCACTAGGATGATGTCGGCGTAAATGTGCAGTGATATTCGTTGTGTTCCCACTAGTGCTGTCAGTGTTAATTTGAAATGACGTTAACGCCACAACACGGCAAATCTCCGTTAACGAGCTACCGCGGATCGCCCCGTGCGTGGGGCTGGACGGCCAACACGTTAACGAGCTAACTGCGCTAACACGCTAGTTCTGCGCAGTAGTGGATCTGCGCTCGACAGTGCAGCCTAGGCGGAGTAGTCGAACGCAGATCCACTGAGCGCTCAACACAGACA